>NC_056623.2:128273032-128573032 GCF_002870075.4 Lactuca sativa | reverse complement strand
TTTCATTCAGCAAAGGAATGGATTTGGGAGTTTTAGATTATCGTCTCGGGGCCTTTCAGGCTAGATTCGTCGCGAGACAGTTAGCGATTCATCTAAAACCCAAGGTCTGTGGATTCTTAGAATCCTCCATGAAGGAGGAACCTATTGTTAGTTCTTGTCATCGAGTCCGGAGAGATCGTTGTACCGTGTTCTTAGGATTGTCAAAGTATCTCTTGTAACAACCCGAAATTTCATATCACTTCTTGTACCTCAACTTGTAATCCAATTTGATCAACGAAACGTCATTTTCAAATTCGTTTCCGATTTCGCCATTTTATTAAGTCATTAGTTTATATCAACCTAAAATGACTTAATGGCTGTCTTAATACATTTAGAAATCATTTTTAACACCCCACTTTAGCGATCGGAATAATTATAGAATCAACCATATCGAGTCATGACAATTTGGTCGGGTATGACCAAAAGCCCCACTTAACGTCGGTATCGGGTAGAATTCCGTCGTGTCCAATTCCCGAACACTATATAAAGTGTTTTAAGACTTCATTTGAAGCCTTTGGCCAATTTCTCACTAAACTCTCACAACCTCTCTCCTCAAGCTAGAATTAAGGTCCAAATCTCAAATTTAAGGCCTCAAATCTCTAAGGTACTTTCCCTAGCTTGTATTGTAACCTTATTAGCCTTCAAATTCGAGTTCAAAGCATGGATTAAGACCACATTCATGAGTTTATGGCCATGGAGCCTTCATGGGCCGTAAAGTCATATAACATGGGTTTTTAAGCCCTAAATCCACTCCTAAGCAATTTTGGACTTTAGGTACGGCTTAATGACTTCATGGACAGGACTTATAACATTTAAAACATGGATTTTGAGCCGTTTGAAGGAGTTTATGGCCAAGGCATAAGCTTGGGCTGTAAACTCATGTAAATGGGGTTTTCATGAACTTAAACCCTTCCAAATCATAGTTGGGACTTAGATTTGACCTTAAGGCTTGCTAATCTAGACTTGAAACACTTTAAACATGATTTTTGGGGGACAAAAGTGAGTTTACGGCCAAGACATATTCTTGGGTCGTAAACTCCTCTTAAATGGAGATTTAGTGCCTTAAAACATGTCAAAATGCTTTGAAACTCAACCAATGGCCTTGTGGTAAAATCTAGATGCATCTAAAAATAGTTTAAGGGTTTGTAACACATCAAAAATGTCATTTATAGGAGTTTACGGCCTAGGAACATACCCTTGGCCGTAAACTCATAAAACTTGTTAAAGGATGCATCAAATTCACTCAAATGGCTTGTATAAAATTCTAGAATCACATGTGATTGTTTTTAAGCATCAAAAACTAACTTCTCATGAGTATAAGAGAGTTTACGGCCATAGAACATGCCTCTAGGCCGTAAACTCCCAAAAGTATGTTTAATGGTGTTCTAAATTCATAACAAGGCTTGGAAAATTAACTAGAATCACATGTGATTGTCCTTTGTAGTTTAAAGCTATTTTTCTTAGCCATAGGTGAGTTTACGGCCGTAAACTCCAAGGTGGTGGTCGTAAACTCCCTTCTTTGTGGTATAATTACATTTAATTCATTCCAAGGCATTTTAGCAATCCATTCCAATAATCCTCATGTCCATTTAAGCCATTAAATACCCAAAAATCACACCAACATGAGTTTACGGCCGTAAAATCATGTGTGGATGTGTTATGTGGCTGTAAACTCCTTAAAATGTTTACTCTTGGGGAGTAAACTCAAGTTCCAAGTCCCTAGTGCCATTACACGTCCGAAGATGTCACCCGGGTCACTCCGAACGCTCATTTTGAGGTGTTTAACCTCGTTGGAGTGTAATGTTCCATATGATTAGTGAATGTATCCCTAATTGAATATATATGGACATTATTTCATTTTACATAGGGACATCACGAGTAAACAATCCCCGAACCAACGTCTAGTATCCAAAACTGACACATTCCCGAGTCCGGTGAGTTCATACCCCTACCTTTTTTTAATGTTTTTCAATGTTTTCAGGGGGGGAACCCAAGAAAAGTACAAGAGTTTTCTTGTACTCAAAAATTATTTTCATGTGTGTGTTTCACATTTCATATGCTTTTAATATTGATATACCCAACTGATAAGTAGTAGAATACACAGATCATTTAAACATTTATTTGTGAAATGGGTTTTATAAAATGTTTTGTTTTATATATTTCACAAATAGTTTCCACATTTTATCAGTTAAAAGCATGACTTTACAACACATGAACAATATATATCGTACACTGTCTTGTCCTCGGTAACATTCCACAGAGATACGCGAATGGAGGATTATCCTATTATTACTAGTAAATTTGTTATTCCGTATGATTGGAGACACATCCTCGGCGAACACTCCACAGAGATACACGAGTGGAGGACTACACCCATAACCAGAATCTCTGGAATTTAGAGAGCGTGACTTGAGTGTATAGATCTATACGGGGCTGACTACCCCACACCTGGCTGCTAGCTACAGCCGAACCGAAATGGTTCAAGGGTGACGAAAGTCATAAGGATTGTGGAGTACTTATTGCCACAAGGCTGTGGACTACTTATTGCCACAGGTTCAGTCTTTAGTATGGTTATGGAACTCGCAACTAGGATAACAGAGATTTACTTATAGTAATAATGAACCACTTACTACATTTTACAGATAACCAGAATTCAGTTTACATCTTTCACATCTTTCACATCTTTTACATCTTTTACATATGATAACCAACATTCAGGAAGGTATGGGACCTTCCTGGGGAAACTTTGTACATAACCAGGTTGAACAGAATACATCTTTCACATTGAAAACCAACATACAGGAAAGCGTGGGGCATTCCTGGGTAACATACACATAACCAGAAAAGTGTAACCAATTGTATCACATTACATCTTTTACAATAACTAGCAATTTAGGAAAGTATAGGACGTTCCTGGGAATACACTGGTACATAAAAGGAATAGAACAATGAAGTGGATAATCAAAGTATACTTTACTTTTGTGATACAACAACCAACTTTTAAGAAAATATGGGATTTTCTTGGGGTGTGTTACATTTTCAGAAACAGAAAGGAAACATTAACATTTTCACAAAACAAAACTACTTATGAACTCACCAGCGTTATGCTGATTTTCAAACTGCTTGTGTTCTCAGGTCAACGATAGTACAGGTACCCGAAGACTTACTTGGTTCAGGATCGTGTGTGTGCAAGGCTCGTTCATTTTGTTTATATCTATATTATGTATTACAACTGTATAAACTGTGTCTTTTGAAACAAATTGTAAAACTTTTAATACGTAATGTAATGTTTGTTTCACTTTACTTACTATGTACATTGGATTTGATACTCAACGTGGAGTCAACCCCGAAAATATTTCCGCCTTCGGTTTTCGGGGTGTGACATCTCTGGAGAACTTGATCAGTATTCCTCCAGATGTTGCGGGTATGTCATCTTCTACTGCTAATAGATGGATGATGGGAATATGTATCGCTTTGGAATTATGAGTGAGTTTGGATAGGTCAGATCTCGGGTCGGTTTTCTAGTAGTGGCTGGGTTATCAAGGATCATATATGCCATCCTGCATGCCGAAAAGCCCTTGATGAACCCATAGGGGGCGCATCTTGCGGAGTGGGTACTTCATGGACCGTTGTTCTTCCGGATATTTGTTGAGATCGGTGCAGGAGTAATATGTAGACGATACTTAATCACGGTTAGAGCCATAGTTCTCTGGTGAAGTTAGTGTTCAGTGGTACTTTGAGATTGGAAGTGGGAATGAGGACTCGTCAGCCAGAGTGAAGATTAAGGCCTCTAGTGTCAGCGTGGGAGGTGGATTGAAGTGTCAGACTGGACCAGATTTCAAGTGTAGTCATCAAGATTTCCGAGGAGGGGCGATCTCAAGGTTTAACCGGTGATTAATTGCTAGCATTGATAAGCACAAGTTGTGATCAGTGGGATATTAGAATGCGAGAAGCATTGGGAATCCTTCAATTCTAGCGTGTCGCGAAGACTTAGTCAAATCTATGTGGGGGAGAGATTTTTTGTAATGTTCTCAAAATGTGAGTTCTGGTTGCGCGAGGTGCAATCTCGTGGGCACCTTGTCAACCAAAAGGGTATTCTAGTCGATCCAGCCAAGATAGATGCTGAGATGCAGTGGGAGATTCTGAGGTCTCCTGCTGAGATTCGGAGTTTCTTGGTTCTAGTGGGTTATAACCGGAGATTTATTCGGGACTTCTCCGAAATTATGGTTCCTTGAACCCGACTGACCAAGAAGTCGATGGCCTTTCGTTGGGGGCCTATGTAGTAGGCAGCCTTCGACACTCACAGCCATCAGGTTTTCGGAACCAAGTTAGAGCTCCAGTTAGGACTCAAGTTTAGTTGTGTGTTAGGTCGAGTGTGTGTTCGACCACTATGGAAAGTGTTGTAAGACTGCAGGGGTAGCCGTAGCATTCACTAGTGATCAGATAGTATGGAAAGTGTTGTAAGACTGCGAGGGTAGCCGTATCATTCACTAGCGATCAGATAGTATGGAAAGCGTTGTAAGACTACAGGGGTAGCCAAAGCATTCACTAGCGATCAGATAGTATGGAATGTGTTGTAAGACTACGGGGGTAGCCGTAGCATTCACTAGTGATCGGATAGTATGGAAAGTGTTGTAAGAATGTGGGGATAGCCGTAATATTCACTAACGATTAGGTAGTATGGAAAGCGTTGTAAGACTGCGGGCGTAGCTATATGATTCACTAGCGATCAGATAGTATGGAAAGTGTCGTAGGACTACGGGGGTAGCCGTAGCATTCACTAGCAATCAGATAGTATGGTATGTTTTGTAAGTCTGCAGGTGTAGATGTAGCATTCACAAGGATTACCGGATAGTGCTAGAGTGTTTTAAGTCTGCAGATGTAGCCGTAGCATTCACTAGGCTGGTAGATATCATGAGCGCATTGTTAGGACGCGGAAGGAACCAGAGTACCCACCAGTTCGAGTGTAGCAATGAATATACGGAAATCCACGTATTGGATTTTGGAATTTCCAAGAAGGATTAGATCTAGTTGAGCCAGTGATAAGACTATAGGAACCCCACCACAATTATGAGATCAGGAAGGCAATGGACTGTATAAGATTGTTTGTGATATAAGGCTACCATCGGTTAGGTAGCAATCACTTTTAGCCTTGGATTTGATGTTGACATGATTTGATGCATGGACCTGATCGCTTAGATCAGAAAGTTGTCTGAGTCACAGTGGCATGATAACTAGTGGCAACTAGTTCCAGAGAAGCATTTTGTTCAGAAGTTGTGTGAGGTGACTAAGTGGGAGTCCTTTGGCTCTGCAGCCGGACCGAAACTTGGTGTTTCAGATGACTGACAAATGAATTGAGAACATGGAGGTCTCGATAATTTTTGCAAAGCAGCCATGTGGCAACATACTGCTTCAGGCAGTTCAGAGTTCGGGCAGTTCAGTGTTCGAGCAGTTTCTGTGTTTGGGTAGTGTTAGTATTTGTGTTTTAGGTTGCAAGTATGGACGGAATAGTTGGTTGATTGGGAAGTGACTAGTCACTCACAGTGGAATTAGCTGAGCCTGGGCCAAGTATAAGCGACCAGCAGGGATACTTGAGTTGGTGATTATGTTCATAGTGTGAACCTCAAGTTATCAGTAGTGTAGTAGTTAGTTGAGGGATAAGTGGGCTGGGCTCAACAATACTTAATCAGAATGAGCGATCTGTTAGGGAGACAGACCACCTCGAGACTGCAGATTTCAGACGAAGTAGACGTGATTCTGTTGCAAGGAATTCGTTCGTGTCCAGTTTTTAGAATTCTACAATGGATGAGTTGGATTGCCTTGGAAAGGCTAGGGTGTACCGAGGATTGTGGCCATGTTACTTGAATGGTTTTGCATAAAAAAATGGTAAGGAATGATTTCGAGGACGAACTCTAATTTAAGTGGGGGAGAGTTGTAACACCCCGTTTATTAATTTAATTAATTAATTAATTAATTAATTAATGTATAGTAGCCCTAAAAATCAATGATTATATAGCAAGGTCTTGGTTTTGAGGAGCTATTTGTCACGATTTTAGAGATTAGGGTTAAAAGTGTATGTTTCAGATTAGTTTTGTAAGAATTTATTAAGACAGCGGCTAAATGCTAACTTTTGGGACTTCATTTGAAGAGATTTTGGAGGCTAATGGGCTGTTTAGTAATTATTGTACCTAAATTGCAATGGATTTTAATGTTGAGGGTTGTTTAGTAATTTATGGGCTGAATTTGAAAAGTATTTCAGGAATCAGGGTATTTTTGGTAACTTATGGACTCATTATGAAAGAAAAGAGGGAGGGAGGGGCCGATTCTTTTATTATGGAATTATGTTTGGAGAGGCACGGGTATTAAGATCACGTCCAAACCCTAATCCTAAAGAAGGGATACAGCCACCATCTTCACCACTCTCACTACCTCCGGCGCTGCCCTATCTCCACCGTTGTTCCTTTCCCCTCCAGCCGCCACCACCCCTTTTACTCTCATTTTATGATAAGTTTGCTGTTACCAAGCAACCACCGTCGAGGAACCGACTTCAAGGACCGTCCTCATTCTCCTTCAACTGTCGCTGCTGTCGGCAATGTGTGTACCAACGTAAGGTCGTCGCATTCTTCTTCTTCTGCCGCCACTGTGGTCGTTCACGGTGGCACTTCTTTTCGTGTCACAACTAGGAATTTTGAGGCCTTGTAACCACAACACTTATAACAACTATGAATCAATAACATGAAAGCGTGCATGATGCTTACTCTATAACAATAAAACTTCATCAAATACTTCATTCTAACACTACAAATGGTCAACAAAGAATTGGAAACCTTTGAAATCCCAATTTAAGTCCATTATGGACTAGGATTTACTTATTGGGCCTAATGGACTAATAAACATCCAATTTATCCATCTTGACCCTAGAACTCTCAAATAGGCCCTAGTTCGACCCATATACATGAGACTTAATATTTTTGGGCCTTATGAGCCCAAAATATACTAGGTTAACTTTAATAGGCCTTAATGGGTCACAACCAAATTAATTTAGCCCTATTAGGTCATAAAAATTACACTCTTATTTATTTGGGCCCAAACATCATCTAAAGTGAGTCATAATATGGGCTAAGCACTCAAGACCCAATTCTTTCTCTTTTCCCTCTCCATTCTCGTCCCAAGCCCACAAAGAATGAGGAGTTTACTTTGTATGTGCTAACTTATTTTTACTTAATGGTCTTCCATGCATTCTCCCATATTTCCATGCAACCATCTCATCAAACTTTTCTCTTCTCTCCTCTCCTCTTCTCTCGGCCGAACACAACACACACACACGCTCACAAAAAATCATTCCATTCTCTCAAACTCTTACTAGAAGATCCTTACACTTACTCCTTAAATTTTCGAGATTAAGGGAGCTTTCAAGGAGATTTTTCCCATAAACACATCATCTAAGGTAAGTGGATGATAAATCCATGATCTAGCTACTTCATTTCATCAAAAATCTCTTCTAAATCTATTCCAACTTGTGATCTTGCACCTTAGAAGTCACTAAACTCGAGATCTACCAAGAGGACTTGCTAGGATCGAAATTTTCTTCTTTTCTCTCTTCAAAACCAAAACTACAACTTAAGATGAGCTTCATACCCCTCTCTTTTCGGTTTTCATATGTTTTATGGGGGAGAATATAAGAAAATGTGTAGATCTATGTGTATGTGTATGCTATGTATGATTTTATGCATGTATACGTGTGACTTTATGTGTTTTTGTGACAAATATGTAACCAAAAGGGGTATTAACTCGAGATCTATGACATGAGAAAGGAAACAAACATAATCTAAGTTATTTTACACTAAACAAGTCAAGAAAAATAGCTTATAAGGTTATGAGGAACATATTCTAACATAAAACCCATTTTAGGGCTTAAATTGTAAAAAATACAAAACTTGGGTTAAAAACTGTCAATTCACAGTTTCTTGAGGGTCAAAAGAGTCAAAACAGTTTCTACAATTATTTTTCTGAATATTAGAATTTTCAAAGGACTTGAAATGCAAAAATTTAACTTAATTGGCTAAATTTGGGCTTTTCAGCTCAATAAGCCCATAATTGTGAAATTTGAAGTTTTAAGGGGCTGAAATGTAACATTCGGAAAAACAGGGGATATGAAGTGAAATAAAACTATTTGATAGGTCAAAAATGCTTTTCAATTCCAAAAAAGGATCAAAATGTAAGCTTTTTATATTTTCGGCCAAAACTGTAAAAGTTGCAAAATATGGGGTTCTAACCGGGAAACTCCATTTTGAAAGGGCTAAAGCTGTTTACAAAATAAATTTTGGGTTAAAACTGTCTTTTCAACAAGTTTATGATACAAAAGTGTCAAGTGCGAGTTGGACCATCATGTCTTTCGCATCCACGACAGCTTAGGGTACTTACGATAGTAGTGGGACATAATGCTCCGCTTTTTTTCGTTCTCTAAGGATTACGAGAAATCAAAGTAGACAAATATGAGGATGATATACAACGTTGATTAATCAATATTCATTCATTAAGACAATACAAAAATCAGTAATCACGAATAAATTTCAACATAGGAAAACATCGGGTTTTCCAGGGAATTCAATACTACTAGCTCGAAATTTTATAACTATAATACAAAATACCCTTCATATATATATATATATATATATATATATATATATATATATATATATATATATATATATATATATGTTTTTGAAATCATTCATGCATCAACTTATGGATCTTCACACTTTGATAAACAAAAGTCTTTTCAGAAAATATCGGATTTTCTAGGTTTTACAAACTATACAAATCATTTTATCACAACATTGCTTATGAACTCACCAACATTTCATATGTTGACGTTTTTCCAAAATAACTTGTATTCTCAGGTAACAAGTAAGCGGAAGAGTAATATGAAGTAATGTTAGACGTTATGTTGTTAAAAGCACTCAAACTATTTATGTTATGAATATGTAATGTTAAAACTGTAACAACCCGATATTTCAACTCTTTGTAATGACCTAAAAAGTCAAGTATTGTAACCACCTTGGAGTTAATAAAATTAACTTTGATAATAAAATGCCCAAAAAGTATCTATTTAAATTCCTACTATGTTTAATATCATTAAACCGAGATCGTACGTAAAAAGGATGCCCAAATCCGACTTCGTATATTCAAATTAAGATTTTTCCAAGTTCGACTTAGCAGCAGACAGCTAAAAACTCGAAACGGAGATCGAGCGACTTTTGGCCGGAATGACCTAAACGAGAATCGAAGGTATCGACAATGGTATTTCAGCGGTAAAAAGTCTGGCAAAAACCGACGTCAGATAAAGAAGTTATGAATTTTTAAAGAAATTCCTTAATCACGATATTTTATAAATAAATAATAAAAATAATTTCATAATTCGCCAACGGAGTCTAAACGAAAGTTGTAGAGCATAGTCTCACCTATGCGTGGATATAAAGACCATCGAAAACGGAGTTCGTATGAAGAAGATATGATTTTTTGAAGTTTATTAAATAAATTATAAATAAATTTAAATCAAAATTTTGGTAATATCCGAAGGAGGAGTCAGCGTCCTCATCCGAGTTACGCGCTGCGTAGCCTCGTACGCCCCGCGTACGCAAAGGCCTTGGTCTCGGTCCGTCCACGTCGCCCCTATGCGAGCCTATGCGATCCGTCCCATCCGAGCTCCGGGGCAATCGAGGACTCGCTCATGCATGACGCACGGGTACGCGCTGCGTATGCCCGTACGCCCCGCGTACCGAGGCCTCTCAGGCCCTATAAATAGAGATGCGAGGGTTCTGGAAAATTCACCCCATTTCTCTCATTTCTCACGATATTGCCTCGGTTTCCGTGCCCGCACTACCCCGAAGCCCTGATCATTTTGCTCAAGTCCCGAAGGTCGATTTTTCTCCCGAGATTCTCGAGAATCCCGAGAAAAATCCGTTTCCCGAGACGAAACTTTGCTCGGTTTTCCATCTCGCTATCTTCAAACCTTCAAGTGAGTTCATACCCCCTTCAGACACACTTTAAATACATTTTAAATGCTTTTATACTCTTTTAGGGGGGAATACAAGTAAACATACGGTTATTATCGTGTATTTTATAAAGTTTCATTTCACTTGCCTTTATCGAATAAATCACTTAGAATTCCTTACTACTCTGGAAAACTCTTGTCATACTTTGTATGTATTAGCCTTATACAAAGTATATAGTGAGTTCAAAGCACCTTTCGTTGCTAAACCGTTTTATACATTCTAAAAACTTATGATTTATGTTTTGTCAAACATTGTGAAAAAGGATAAACTTTGCATACAAAACTATTACTTTAATACAGACTTAGTTGAGAATCCATGAGACGTGTACATCTTCAAATACTGCCTTTTGTTAGAGGGTATCGCTACAAGTCCTCTCTATAACCAGAGTCTCCCGTTCGGAGAACGTGTCAAATGTGTGTAGATCTATACGGGAAGTCATGATCCCACGCCCTGACTGTTAGCTACAATCCGTCCTTTGGGGTGACAGTTTGTCATAACGCTACGACGCCTGAAGAACGTCGCTACGGGCATATTATGTTTAGTATGGTTATAAAACTCATCAGATACACAACTATTATAGTACTTCTGATTGATGAACGAGTAGCTATTAAAACTATTCTTTATCTAACAAACTGAAATCTTCTGATAGGTTTATTATATAAATCTATGTTTAAAACCTTTTAAAGCATGTGGATTGCTTCCAATTTATAGTCTTGGACATTAAACAAACTATTACTTTAGGAAAATATGGGATTTTCCTGTATACAAACCAGACAACTATTAGGAAAATAAGGGATTTTCTTGGTTCAACTATCTACATTTTTCAACACAAATACTCTCATGCATTTCATACTTTTATAAGAAAATAATGGATTTTCTTGGAAAATATACACTCATTTTGGAATGGCATTCAATGTTTCTAAATCACTTATGAACTCACCAACTTAATTGTTGACACTTTCTCTTTGAAATAACTTGTATTCTCAGGGAACCGCTAAGCAGGTTGGAAATCAACTTTTGGGAATTAACGCGCTGGCGTTAAATACTTCTTTTTAAAAGATGTTTATGTATTTACCTTTTTAACATGTAATGAATACCGTTATGTAAACACTTTTAAAACTCTTATTTATGTATGGTGGTGTGTACTTTCCTTTCTATGAACTGTTATGATACTGAATATGACGTCCTCCGTCCCCGAACGTTTCCGCCGTTCTGGTTTGGGGGTGTGACAAAAACAATGTACTTGATGAGAACAATTCCAGTTGTAATATATTGATGCATGGTGACGTTTATGTTATGATTCATGTATATTCATTGTGATGATATTCAATTTAAGTCACGCGAGCCGTCGGACGTTTTTGCCATCTGGTTCGGGGGTGTGACAGGTTGGTATTAGAGCATTGTTTATAGTGAACTAGCATATCTAACCACACATTGATATGCAACTATAAACAAAAAAGGGACTAACCGAACTCTGAGCAAAACAAAAGAAATAAAAACACAACTATAAAACATCTTTGCCTGTGTGAATTAGGAAACATAATATAATACCAAACCAAACAAGATAATGCTATCATCTCGGGTAAGCTGGGACTATTCACGGTTGTATCAAGGAGAGGATGTAGCCAGATCAACTACATTTCCTCCAAGGTACAACTGTCACGTGTCCCGAGGAAATCGCGATGGTAGGAAAACCTAAAAGCATACCCCTTTATAACCAAAAAGAGAACAACAACTTAATCTATACAATAATAGAAGCGTCATAGGAGTAACGACAGTTATTTGTGTGACAACTGTCAATTCAGGTCATTCACGGACTCATGCATCTTTGTAATAACCATTCATGCACAACATGCCATGACCTAGTAGTATAAATTAGGTCAAAAATCATGCATAAACTAGGATCCAACTAAGGTCTAGGACTAATATACTTGATACTTACAATTCTAGTAAGTTGCTTAGCTACAATAGGAAATGCCAATACTATAATTAGAATAAAGCTTCAAGCTTTGTTATAATTGAAATAGGGTATAAAACCCTAAAAATAAATTAAAACATTCTAATTATACTTCAACATGTTGTGAATATCAAACAATATTCCAAAAACCCTAAAGAGCCAAAAATCCAAAGTTATAAATTATAAAGCTTAAAAACTTTATAAAATTTGGCTATAAACTTCCTAATATCAAATTGTTATTAATGAAATTAAGAATTATAGTCAATGAAATAGAAACTAAATTACCAAGTATTAATCATAATTCATTTGTTGAAAACAAGATTTTAAATAAATCCAAATTTGCTTCATAATCACTTTTATAAAAATTAGATTTTTATAAAAATTAAGGAGGGATTTTATAAAATTTGAGTTGAGGAGAGAGAAGGCCCTAATCCACTCAAAAATCTGGCCATTCTCCCCTCCCCATGCTCCCTCTTCCCAAAAACTTCAATCATTAAGTCAAAACCCTCACTCCACCTCTTCTTTCTCCACTCTCTTACACTCCACTCTTCACACACTTCACTCTCTTCTTCCCTCTCTCTAAACTCACGTAAATCCTCTCATTTCTCTGCAAAATTTCGAGATTGTGAAGCCCTTGAAGTGTTCTTACTTCCCTCAAGATCATAACAAAGGTAAACAACACCATCTTCTTCCATAGTTACATGATTCTACTCCTTTTCTTTCTTAGTTTTCTCTTCTTTTCGGATTCTATGTCATTCCATGGCTAGAAATCTGTATATTTTCCCCTTGTGGTTTGTAGATTCTCACCATAACACAATGCATCTGTTAGAGATGGTGAAAATCCGGGATCAAACCCATGCAAGGAGTGAAAAAGATGCATATATGATCATGTGACATCAAAACCTAATATTTCATGTTCTTCTCCGTTTCTTTTGTGTTCATACATGACCAAAAGCATTTAAACCATTTCTAGTACATCTTGGATGCTCATTCATTCCATGCATGTGTTAGAAATCGGGCCTTACCAAAGACATGCATGACGCTCTTGTTGAAATACCCTAATAATGCACACAAGCAAACATGCAATCTGCCAGATTACTTTGTTTGACTTTGAACGGCCATAACTCAGTCATTTCTTAACCAAATCATGATATTCTTTTTGTATTGGTTAGTTACACGAGTTAACTTTCAAAACCAACTGGTCTTACTGTAAAATATTAAATATCCGATATTTGGAAATTTTTACAAAATGGTTGCGCATACAGCTCTTTTTCTGTGATCACTATTTTTGTCTTGCATAATCAATGGACTTAAACCCAACCATAAATCCGAGGAAAAATACCTTAGAAACTTAAAATATCTAGTGAATGATGGTTGAAATTTAGTGGCTTAAAACCTCACTGAATGGACTACACAAATTCATGAACTTCAGCCACATCTACACTTCATGCATTATTGCATGCAACTTTTCTTAAATTGTTTGGAATCATTACCCTCATTTCTCTTCTGAATACATTTTTTTAAATTTTACCTTTTGAAAGCCCTTGCATGGATGAGATAATCTGGGAAATTTCAAGAGCTTTTGTTGTTTCTTTGATTTATTAGAGTTATTGCTAAAACCAAGGGCATAAATCATATAAAATATTTCCGGAGGATAATAAATCCTAAATAAATTCATGGATGATCCTCATGGGGAATAATGACCCCTCACCAAATTTCAGCGATTTTTGTTACTGTTTAATACGATTTATAATTTTCTTTTGTTTAGGACATGATAAATTACAAAACCACCTTAGATGATATGAAAATTTTATCTAACAATTTTCGCATACCTTACCTGTGATGGGTGACTACAGAAAATAATTTCAAGATTTTTCATCATGTCTTACTATTTTTCCCAATTTTTGGTAATTATAATGGTCTAAAAATGGGAGAAATAGTTCTGATTATCCAAATTCATGAAAATTTACCAGGATATAATATTATACAGTCGGAGGTTACATAAAAATTTTGAATATTTTTCTGTACTCTAAACTGTTTTTCTCTTATTTTCTAAAATTAATTGCATTAAAATGCACTTAAATACACATAAATACCCAAAACCCGTTTATGCATTATGAAAACCACTTTTGATATTTTTCCCAGGTTATTTACACTGTAAATGATGTTACAAAAATTTATGGTGATTTATTTTAACTGTTTAATATTATTTCTTTATTTTATGATTATTTAAAGGAATAAAACAAGGAAAAATAGAAATACCCACTGAAAAATATCTTTTATATTTTTACCAGACTAGTTATGTATAATAACAATTAAATAAAAAGTTTGGGTAATTTTGGAAACTGTTTTCTATTTATTTCAATTTTTATTGAAATAAATGCTCAAAAATCATAAAATATAATTAAACAGCTTGGAAATCCATTTTTATATTTTTCCCAACTTAGTATTGTGTAATAACAGTTAAATATAAAGTTTGACAATTTTTATCCCTTGAATACTATTTTCCGTGAATTGATGTTGTTAAAGAGACTTAAAATTTGGAAAATTAATATTCCAAAGTTGTAATTAATCGCACGACTTGTAAAATTACAATATTTCAGAAAAAGTGTAACCAATTGATATGAAATCCAATACTAAAACATAAATTGGCATTTCCCTATATGTAGAGTTTAGTATATTAACATTAGATATCGACATGGAAACTCACTAGTGCGTGTGTTTGATGTCGTAGGATCCCGGTAGTTAGACGTTGGTGCATCCCGAAGTACCGCTTGTGCCTACACAAAACATCGTGAGTATTCACGCACTCCCCTATTTTCAGTTTTTATGTTTTGGGGTGGAAAAGCATGTCCAGAAAAACTATTGTTTGCATGTTGGATTTAAATTGATTATTATCAAACATGATTGCTATTGTATTCTATGTTTCTTTATGTATGTCTACGCAACACGGAACATGAGAACTTATCGTACTAAGGCCCTTCCCTTATCTCTAACCATTAACTCTTTGAGCCAATGGTCATTATGGATAGCGCTATTAGGAATTGACAACTCCTCACTCGCCCGAATCGCTGGAGTGCATGATACCATATTCATCTATGGAACGATAAGCATACATCTCGATAGGGCTTCAGTCATAGGTTTGGTTGAGACTCATTGTTTGCTCATACACATACAAACGCGTTTCTCGTTATAGCAATAAACTTGTATTCCTTAATAGCAATCAACTTTGTTTTATCATTAAAGCAATGTACTTGTACTTACGAAAAGCATTATTGTACCCTCGATCTATAAACTTGTGATACTCACCAACTATTTTCATAGTTGACGCTCGTTTTACATGCTTTTTCAGGAAATCATTAGTAAGTGAATGTAAAGATTCATCATCATAGAGCATGCTGCATCGTGTTGAAGCTATTATGAAGTTATATTTTGATTAATGTTGTTTTGGAAAAACTTGTACTTTGTTTCATTTAAGCTATGGGTTGTAAACTTTTAAATACTGCTATGGTGATGTATCTTTATCTTTTGCAATGAAACCGTTATCGCTGTCATACCTTGCGTTTCCGCTTTAGCGGGGTGTGACAGGACGAATACGTAACCCACGGGAGGATCAAGGATGAGCCAGAGGTAGATCAAGGAGGGGCACACGACATTGGACCTGAAGAGGAACAGGACTAATACGAAATAGTTGATTTCGATTATGATGAGCTGGACCAGGAGACGAAGAAAAGGGCGTAGAGGAGGCACGCAGTGAACGCCACTAGTCGGAAACCCAGCCAGATTCTCGAGCGTTCCAAAGGGTTGATACAGACTATCTACACTCTCTCGAGGAGGCAATTATCAGCCTGAAGCTTCAACTAATTATGGCCAAGGCATGGGTTGTGCAAGCCGAGCAAAAAGTATAGGTAATCACCCAAGAAGCGGATGAACTGGCTGAACTTCTGGTACGTCATCTCGACGATTGAGCGTTGTCGTCATCCTTACTAATAGGACCTGCTCTACTACCTACCATATAGGCCTCACCGTACGAGGAAATAGTTGTACCCGTATTTAGTACTATGTTACTAGGATCTATGCTATGTACCCTGACTCTATGTTTAAGTGATTACACTACTCCTAGAGTCGTTATGCTGCCGAAATTGCACCACTTATGTATGCTCTTTCGAGCAAAATTTTCATGTATCAAAAATGCATATAATAATAATGAAAGGTTTTATGTGTTCTAATCTGATGTTGTAATATGCTATGTGTTATATATCCATGATTGTATGCTAAATTGTGAAATTGCTTATGTTCGTGCTACACACCTAGTTTATAGTATCACCATCTCATGAAACCATAGGCACTCATCATCTTTCCGTTCCATGACAGAAAGATGCATCGACGACGAACTCGCGGTAACCCTGGACCAACCCCTCCAGAAGTTGACTCAGCTGCATTCCAAGCAGCTGTGTCTGCTGCGGTCACGGCAACAATGGCACGGATTCACCAAGGGAACAATGGAGGAGTCAACGGACAAAGGGCAGGAAGTTTGAACCACGAGATCAATCAAGGACCAACCAAAACATGCTCCTACAAAGATTTCACCAACGCCAAGCCGCGAACCTTTAATGGCACAAGTGGTGTAATAGCCCTGAAAAGGTGGATTGAGAAGATGGAATCAGTGTTCGAAATATGTGAATGCCCCGAGGAATTGAAAGTGAAGTTTGCCGCATGCACCTTTGTCGACCAGGCTCTCACCTGGTGGAATGGACATATAGAGGCCATGACTCTCCCTATAGCCAACTCTATGCCATGGACGGAGCTAAAGGAAATGTTGATGGCTGAGTACTGCCCTCGTGGCGAAATTCAGAAGATGGAGCAAGAGCTGTGGGATCTCACCGTCTGAAACTCTGATATAGATGCATACATATCAATGTTTAGCGAGCTGTCATTATTGTACCCTGGCATGATTACGTTTGAAGGAAAGAAAATCGAATGATTCATTTGGGGATTGACCTCCCCAATCCAAGGAAATGTGATCGCTGCAAATCCTGAGACGTTCGACAGTGCCAAGAGATTGGCCAAGAAGCTGTACGACCACAACAACAAAAAGGGCGAGAAGCCAGCGGAAATCGAAGGCATGAAAGAGAATGACAACAAGAAAGTAAAGAACAACAAGAGAAAAGGGAGACAAGGCTCGGAATCAGCAAAGAAGCAACAAACCATGACTGTCAATGCTGTAACCACTCAAGTACCTTTCACACCACATGCTCCAGTCTCAGCTAATCCAAGTGCTCCTAGGCAGTACTCGGGAACTCTTCCAAAGTGCAACAAATGCGGTCACCACCATAACGGAGAATGCAGAGAAATGCATTGCACTAGTTGCAATCGGAAAGGTTACACGGCAAAGTATTGCAGGACCTATCCTCCCCAAAGTCAACCACAAGGAAACAACAACAACAACAACAACAACAATAACAACAACAACGACAACAATAGCAATAACACGGGATCAAGCCCCACTTGCTACGGATGTGGAAGGACAGGGCATATCCGTCGGAATTGCCCCAACACCAACAACCTCAGGAACGTAGGAACAGGAAGGGTGCTAGCTATGGGCCAGGGAGAAACGATTCAGGATCGTATTGTTGTTACTGATACATTTCTTCTAAACCACACTTATGCATGCGTCCTATTTGATACCGGAGCAGAATGAAGTTTTGTGAGCAATAAATTCAAACACTTGTTAAATCAACAACCCCAGAAGCTTAATGAAACCTTCACGGTGGAAATGGCTAATGGGAAGACAGAATCCACCAGGGAAATCTATATCGGATGTACCCTAGCCTTAAATCACCACGTCTTTCAAATAAACTTAATGCATGTTTTCATTGGGAGTTTTGATGTGATTATTGGCATGGACTGGTTAAGCCCCCACCATGCTGAAATTATGTATCACGAGAAGGCCGTTCGCCTTCATCTCCCAAATCGTGAAACCCTAGTTGTTTATGGGCACAAACCCAGCACGAACCTTTTTCTTATCTCGTGCATTAAAGCACAGAAGCACCTACAAAAGAAGAACTTGACGTTCCCGGCTCACATAGTAGAAAAATCCAAGAAAGAGGTCAACATTCAAGAGATTCCAGTAGCTAGTGAATTCCCAGATGTCTTTCCTGATGATCTTCCGGGGATACCCCCAGAAAGACAAGTCGAGTTTCGAATTGACATTGTACCAGGAGCTACCCCCATCACCAAATCGCCCTACAGATTGGCTCCTGCGAAGATGCAAGAATTGTCCAGCCAACTCAGTGAGCTTTTGGATAAAGGATTCATCTGACCCAGTTTCTCACCTTGAGGAGCTACAGTTCTCTTCGTTAAGAAGAAAGACGGTACCTTCAGGATGTGTATCGACTATAGAGAACTTAACAAGCTAAGTGTCAAAAACCGATATCCACTTCCACGAATCGACGACCTATTCGACCAGATCCAAGGAGCTAGTCACTTCTCAAAGATAGATCTGCGATCTGGATACCACCAACTCAAGGTCCGGGAGGAGGATATTCCAAAAACCGCCTTCCGAACTCAATATGGACATTATGAATTTGTCGTAATGCCCTTCGGTCTAACGAATGCCCCTGCCGCATTCATGGACCTAATGAATCGAATCTGCCGACCTTTTCTTGATAATTTCGTAATCGTTTTCATCGATGATATCCTAGTATATTCCCGAAGCGAAGAACAACACGGCCAACATCTCCAACAAATCCTGGAAACCCTGCGAACTGAAAAGTTGTATGCAAAACTCTTCAAGTGCGAGTTTTGGCTCTGAAGCATGAACTTTTTGGGACATGTTGTTAGTCAGGAAGGAATTCATGTGGATCCTTCTAAAATACTAGCTATCGAAGGATGGGCAATCCCAACAACACCCATAGAAATTCGCCAGTTTCTGGGTCTCGCAGGCTATTACAGGAGATTCATCCAGAACTTCTCTAAGATGGCCAAATCGCTTACCATGCTTACACAAAAGGGCGTACCCTTCGTATGGATGGACAAGCAAGAAGTCACGTTTCAATCTTTGAAGCAAGCACTCTGCAGTGCGCTGGTGCTATCGCTACCCAAAGGAACGGATGACTTTATAGTCTACTGCAATTCGTCAAATCAGGGTTTAGGCTGTGTACTCATGCAGCATGGAAAGGTGATAGCTTACGCGTCCCGACAACTAAAGACACATGAAGTGAATTACATGTCCCACGATCTGGAGCCAAGAGCAGTGGTCTCTGCCCTGAAGATTTGGAGACACTACCTGTACGGTACCAAGTGCACTATCTTCACCAACCACAAGAGTCTCCAACACATCTTGAATCAACAAGAGCTAAACATGAAGCAACGAAGATGGGTCGAACTGCTAAACGACTACAAGTGCGAAATCAAGTACCATCCAGGAAAGGCTAATGTTGTAGCCAACGCCTTGAGTCGAAAAGAATACTCAAATCGTCGTGTGAAAACTCTCTCGATAACCATCCAATCCTACCTGACCTCGCAAATCAGAACGGCCCAGTCTGATGCCATGAAGGCAGAAATCAAAACAAGTGAGGCGCTGCGTGGAATGGAGAAGAACTTGGAGGTGAAGGAAGATGGAGCATATTACTTCATGAACCGCATATGGGTCCCTAAACTTGGGGGATTCAGAAAGGTAGTCATGAACGAAGCTCACAAGACACGATACTCCAACCATCCGGGTTCAGACAAAATGTACTTGGATGTTAAGCAACATTATTGGTGGCCAAATATGAAGGCAGAGATTGCCACTTACGTGAGCAAGTGCCTCACTTGTGCTAAAGTAAAGGTGGAATATCAGAAGCCCTCTGGATTACTACAGTAGCCAGTAATTCCCGAGTGGAAATGGGAAAGGATTACCATGGATTTTGTGACCAAACTACCTAGTTGATAGACCAATGAAATCCGCCCATTTCCTACCAATAACAGAATCATACAAGATGGAGCGCCTGACAAGAATCTACATCAAAGAAATCGTGAGACTCCACGGAGTACCGGTATCTATCATCTTAGATAGAGATAGTAGATTTACTTCATGCTTTTGGCAATCGCTTCAGAAAGCTATGAGAACACAACTCGATATGAGCACTACCTACCACCTACAAACGGATTGTCAAAGCGAGCGAACCATTGAAACACTAGAAGATACGCTCCGAGCGTGTGTAATAGAGTTTGGAAGATCATGGGATACCCACTTGCCTTTGATCGAGTTCACGTATAACAACAGTTATCACTCGTGTATCAAAGTTGCTCCTTTCGAAGCATTATACGGGCGTAAATGTAGATCACCGTTGTGCTGGGCTGAGGTAGGAGACACCTAACTAGCGGGAGGGCAGACTCCAAATAACGACTTAATGGGACCGGAAATCATACGCGAGACGACCGAGAAGATAATTCAGATCAGAGCACGACTGCAATCGTCACGAGACAGACAAAAGAGCTACGCCGATAGGGTGTTACTAAAAGTCTCTCCTTGGAAAGGAGTAATTCTTTTTGGGAAGCGGGACAAACAGAACCCTTAATACATTGGACCTTTCGAGATTCTTGCCCGAATCGGTCCAGTGGGTTATACACTGCAACTACCCGTCGAACTCAGCAGTGTACACCTTGTGTTCCACGTCTCCAACTTGAAGAAGTGCTTGTCCGACGAGACCCTCTTCATTCCATTAGAGGAAATTGAAATCAATGAGAACCTTCTGTTCATCGAGGAGCCGGTTGAAATCATGGACAGAGAGGTAAAGCGTACCAAGCAGAGCCGCATTCCAATTGTGAATGTTCGATGGAACCCGAGATGCGGACCAGAATTCACATGGGAACGCAAAGATCAAATGAAGCAGAAGTACCGTCTTCTATTCTCGCATTCTGAAATCTAGCTTTCAAAAGAATATCGGGACGAAATTCCCTCTAACAGGGGGATGATGTCATAAGTAGGAATTTTGAGGCCTTGTAACTACAACACTTATAATAACTATGAATCATTAACATCAAAGCATGCATGATGCTTATTCTATAACAACAAAACTTCATCAAATACTTCATTCTAGCACTACAAATGGTCAACAAAGAATTTAAAACCTTTGAACTCCCAATTTAAGTCCATTTTGGACTAGGATTTCCTTATTGGGCCTAACGGACTAATAAACTTCCAATATATCCATCTTGAACCTAGAACTCTCAAATGGGCCCTAGTTAGACCCATATACAGGAAACTTAATATTTTTGGGCCTTATGAGCCAAAAATATACTAGGTTAACTTTAATGGGCCTTAATGGGTCACAACCAAATTAATTTAGCCCTATTAGGTCATAAAAATTACACTTTGATTTATTTGGGCCCAAACATCATCTAAAGTGAGTCATCATATGGGCTAAGCACTCAAGACCCAATTCTTTCTCTTGTCCCTTTCCATTCTCAGCCCAAGCCCACAAAGAACGACGAGTTTACTTTGTGTGCGCTAACTCATGTTTACTTAATGGTATTCCATGCATTCTCCTATATTTCCATGCAACCATCTCATCAACCTTTTCTCTTCTCTCCTCTCTTTCTCTCTCGGCTGAACACAACACACACACACATTCACAAAAATTCATTCCATTCTCTCAAACTCTCACTAGAACATCCTTACACTCACTCCTCAAATTTTCAAGATTAAGGGAGCTTTCAAGGAGATTTTTCCCACAAACACATCATCTAAGGTAAGTTGATGATAAATCCATGACCTAGCTACTTCATTTTATCAAAAATCTCTTCTAAATCTATTCCAACTTGTGACCTTGCACCTTAGAACTCACTAAACTCGAGATCTACCAAGAGGACTTGCTAGGATCGAAATTTTCTTCTTTTCTCTCTTCAAAACCGAAACTATAACTCAAGATGAGCTTCATACCCCTCTCTTTTCGGTTTTCATATGTTTTATGGGGAAGAATATAAGAAAATGTGTAGATCTATGTGTATGTGTATGCTATCTATGATTTTATGCATGTATGTGTGTGACTTTATGTGTTTTTGTGACAAATATGTAACCAAAAGGGGTGTTAACTCGAGATCTATTACATGAGAAAGGAAACAAACATAATCTAAGTTATTTTACACTAAACAAGTCAAGAAAATAGCTTATAAGGTTATGAGCAACATATTCTAACATAAAACCCATTTTAGGGCTTAAATTGTCAAAAAATACAAAACTTGGGTTAAAAACATTCAATTCACGGTTTCTTGAGGGTCAAAAGAGTCAAAATAGTTTCTACAAACATTTTTCTGAATATTAGAATTTTCAAAGGACTTGAAATGCAAAATTTTAGCTTAATGGGCTAAATTTGCGCTTTTCAGCCCAAATAGCCCACAATTGCGAAATTTGAAGTTTTAAGGGGCTGAAATGTATCATTCTTCAAAACAGGGGATAAGAAGTGAAATAAAGCTATTTCAAATGTCAAAAATGCTTTTCAATTCCAAAAAGGATCAAAATGTAAACTTTTTATATTTTGGGCCAAAACTATAAAAGTTCCAAAATATAGGGTTCTAACCGAGAAACTCTATTCTGGAACGGATAAAGCTATTTACAAAATAAATTTTGGGTTAAAACTGTCTTTTCAACAAGTTTATGATACAAAAGTGTCAAGAAAATGTTTTAAGGACTAAAAATGAAATTCTTTTATATAAAGGACTAAAAGTGTAATTTTTATAAAAGATAGGTGCTGAAAAGGTCAAAATCGTACTTTTAAACAAATTAATTCATTAAGACAAAATACAAGATACCCGACTAGCAAAAAAACGGAAAACGAGTACACCTTCAATACCTAATATCGTTATAAACGAATTGATTCGGTCTCGAATCAATACAAAACAACAATCGTTAAATCAAAACTCTCCAATAGACATGTGATGACTAAAATGAATAAACCTACAAACTTTGGGCTTATGAGTTTCAAATCATGCTTGTTGGGCCTTGCAAGCCCACCAATATGATCTTTGGGCCCAAAGGGATAACGCTTATATGTTATTGGGCCTCCAATTACCCAATATTTTATAAAAGGACTTTCAATAGTTTTTATGTGGTAGCAGGCCAAAGTGTCCCATTAGAAAAGCTAGTAAGGTTACAGTAATCAAGTGCGAGCTGGACCATCGTGTCTTTCGCAGCCACGACAGCCTAGGGTACTTACGATAGTAGTGGGACATAATGCTCCCTTTCTCTTCATTCGCTAAGGCTTACGAGAAATCAAAGTAGACAAAAATTAGGACGATATACAATGTGGATTAATCAATATTCATTTGTTAAAGCAATACAAAAATCAGTAATCATGAATACAATTCAACATCAGAAAACATCAGGTTTTCCGGGGAATTCAATATTACTCGCTCGAAATTTTATAACTATAATACAAAATACCCTTCATATATATATATATATATATATATATATATATATATATATATATATATATATATATATATGTTTTTTAAATCATTCATGCATCAACTTATGGATCTTCACACTTTTATAAACAAAAGTCTTTTCAGGATATATCGGATTTTTTGGGTTTTACAAACTATACAAATCATTTTATCTCAACATTGCTTATGAAGTCACCAACATTTCATATGTTGACGTTTTTCCAAAAGAACTTGTTTTCTCAGGTAACAGGTAAGCAGAAGAGTAATATGAAGTAACGTTAGATGTTATGTTGTTAAAAGCACTCAAGCTATTTATGTTTTAAATGTGTAATTTTAAAACAATGTACTTGATGTGGACAATTCCAATTGTAATATATTGATGCATGGTGACGTTTATGTAATGATTCATGTATATTCATTGTGATGATATTCAATTTGAGTCATGCGAGCCCTCGGACGTTTCCGTCGTCTGGTTCGGGGGTGTGACATCTCAGATTTTCAATGTTACACCACCGCCATGTCCGCCACTTCCCTTTAGCACCCATTATAGTCGTTAGATGTTGTTGTGGCCGCCTTCTAGTGTCATTGTCTTCTCCGTACACCACCGTGAGGTGGAGGCTGCCACCATGTGCCGCCATGTGTGTGTGTCTGTGTTAGTTAGTGTGTTATTTTTTTTGGATTTTGCGTTGTAAACTGTAATCATGTCAGAATACTGAAAGGAAAACTCAAACCACCACCATAGGGTGGTGGCGGCCGCCACCGGCCGCCATGTCGGGTGGCTGCTGCCACCGGCCGCCATGTCGGGTGGCTGCTGCCACCGGCCGCCATGTCGGGTGGCGGTCTGCTTTGCCTTGTTGTGTTTGATTTGGTTGGTATGCTTGAAACCCTAATGGGCCCAATGAATCCCTAATGGGCTTAGTGAAACCCTAATGCACCTACTAAAATCATAATGGGCCTAAGGAACCCTAATTGGTCAAAGGACCTAGCTATTGGGCATATTGGGCTAATATGCATTGGAAACCCTAACTAGGGTTTGGAAATGATAATGGGCCAAAGGAACACTAACTATTGGGCTAGTATGTGTGTTGTATGGTAGTTGATATGATGGGGGAACTCACTAAGCTTCGTGCTTATGGTTTTCAGTTTTGGTTTCAGGTACTTTGTTTTCAAAGGAAAGGAGTCGGCTCGATCGCAGCGTGTCACACTATGGTTTTTCCGCAAATGAGATATTTGGGATGACGCTCTGATATTTTTTATGATAACATGTTTTGATTATTTCTACGTTGGTTTTGACATGACATGATATTATGGATATTTTCCTATGCTGTTGGTTTTATAATAATTTATTTAAAAATGAAATTTTTGGCCTTGAATTTTGGGATGTTACATGCAATTTCATAGATTAGCGTCTATTTCACATGTTTCCTAAAGTAACTAAGATTGGGAATTTATAAAAATGTTTAGTTACTTTATAAAATCATTATACTTATTAATGAGGAATTAATTTGTCCTATCCTACCCGTTCGGCTAACGACCCTCCATTAGTGAAGAGTACGGTAGGTAAGAGTGGATACCCAATGACGGTCAATTTACACGTCGCCTCCTTAAACACCCCTTATAGACCAGTTTCGTGAATGAGAACTAGTAACGGTAAGACTAACTCATCTTATACATATATATAATTATTAATATTATAATAGTATAATAGTATAAGGATTGAATTTTAAACTTATAAAACTTCAGGGTTTATAATTTAAAGGTTTCAAAATTGAACTTTTAATTAAAATTTAAATTTCATAACTTGAGGGAAAATTTTGAAACTTTTCAAAATATTTTTTAGATCAAATTTGAAAAATAATTAAATATCATATAATTAATAATTATCACATAATTTGACCTAATCTATTTTCTTGACAAGATAATTTGTAACAATTGGTAAAAATAGGATTGACCGTACGATGCTATGTTTTGATTATTAAGCAATATGAGTATTTTATCAAGAATGGTTGAAGGAATTTAACCTCTTTTATTTAAATAAGTTATTGTGAAATATAAAACAAGTAGCTATTGATAAATTTCGTTATGATGTATGGCTACGAACCATCACCGGTTTGTGAAATTAGCATATAACATCATTTAAACGCAACAAACTTAATTTTTGTATCAACATTTATCTAGTTGATAAGTAAGTTAGGTTCTATGTAAAACGTTTGCTTAATAGATGTGGAGGATCTAAATTTGACAAATATATGAACCAATGTGACAAAACGTGTTTAACGATATGGTTAACTGGTTAAATGTCACGAAATTATACATTGGTCAATAAATTTTATATTTAAATAAATTAAAATATAAAATGAATTATTATAAAGGTATAATTAGAATGTATTTAAGTGTTTTTGAATAAAAAGAATAAAACATAAATATTAAAGTTCAAATACACAAAAACTACATTGTTATTTTATACTAAGTATACATGTATGTATTTGTATATATGTATTATTATCTAGTTAATGACTAGTTATGGGTCATGACTTAAAGTGATTTCATGTAAGTTTTATGATGTCTAAATCAATTAAGATAAGAGAATTGGTGGAGATAAGTGCCAACTTAATTAATAAGTGCTTAATCACTTAAGACATTTTACTAAGAATACTTCTTAATCCCTCTTCTAATTTTCGAGATTAAGACCTTCCCTCTCCTTAACTAGAACTCCTAACTAACTAAATAACTAGTAGTTAGTTAGTTAACTAACCCTATCTCTAAGCAACCACCCAAGCAAGTGGCTAGACAAGATCACATCACTTAAACTCACATCCCAACACAAGCTCGTCTAGGTTTTGTCCCCTTATCCTCTTCCACTCTTTCCTCCTTCATATCCACGAAATTTCCTCTTCATTTTACCCTCATTTGACCTGCCAATACTCCAGGGAATTACTCTCAACCTTCATATCATTTTCAAGCACAAGAACTTCCTTCCAAAGCCATCAAAACCATGAACTAAAGGGCTGCTGTCCCTTTTGTGTTTCAACCACCATTTCACCCATATACACCTTCCTTTTGCTTGATATTTTTAACACCAAAGACCCCTGGAAGTTACTTGTTATGATACTCAAAATTATTGATTCAAAACAGTGAGTAAACTACCTTTTTTCTTGCTCTTTTGCTGTGAAATTTTCGTGAAAGCAACATAGCCAAAAGAGTGGCTGTTTTGGAGCATCAAACCAACAACCAAAAGTTCATCTTCAACCTTCCATTCTTCAAGTATTCACATAAGTTGAGTTCATACCCCTACATTTTCATGTTTTCTTCCAGTTTTAAGGGAAGGAATACAAGTTAGAACACTAAACATAACTTGAAACTCACCAGCTTAAACGCTGATCTACTCTTTCAAAACTACTTGTATGTCCCAGGGATTCAGTAATTACAGGTAACAAACAGCTTTTGAAGAAGGGATGTTGCGGCACCAGTTTAAATTCATATTTTGGCATCATATTGTAATTGGTTTTGAACATGTACCTTTTAACAATGTAAACTTTCAATTATATATATGATGGTTGAATTGCTTTCTTTACTATATATTCATTTGTAACGTTACCACATGAAGTCATCCGCCCCCTAACGTTTCCGTCGTTCCGGTTTGGGGGTGTGATAGATTGGTATTAGAGCATTGTTTATAGTGAGCTAAGTATATCAAACCACATCAGATATACAAACTATAAATACATAGGGACTAAAACTCTTTGACTTAACAATTTCAAAACAGGAACATTAGGGGTCCTGTGCTGTTAACTATATGTTTGCTAAGTGTATACGTTAAGGTGCTATATACTAAAAGTTTTATAGACTTAGAATTTGTTATTTTCACTTTACTTCCTTTTCCTTGTTTGGATGTGGATATAAGGTAAGATCACTTATTCGACTGACTATTTAATCTTGACTGTATATGACCTGTATACACAAGGCAACCATAGAAGGACCAGGAATGGACCGAGATTTCACGAAAAATGTAAGTACATACAAACATACTAGTAAGGAGTCATATTGGCAACAAACAAAAAGTATTAAGATAAGTTAAAAACTGGGAGTAAGCCTCGGGGTATGTAATCAAGTCTGTGATGAATATAGCCTGATCAACTATATTTATCCAATAGGTGACCAACGTATGCCGAGGAATGGTCGTAGTGGATGACGACTCTAAAACCTACCAACAAACCATACAAAGAAAACTTTAACATACAAATTTAAAATACTATAGGAGTATTTTGCGTTACAATATAATCACACACTTAGTTTCTTCATATGCTTCTTACCCCTATTCTCGCATAGGCATATCAGCTAGACTTCATCCCCACATAGACCCCTACTATCCTGCCACCGAAGCCAATAGATGGATCAAGAAGGATCCAGAAGAAGATTTCGAAGAGTACCAATAGATGAAATATGAGGAAGAAGATTTCCGAGAAGGGATCAGATGGAGAAAGAAGTTCGGGAGATACCATCAATAAACCTTACCCTATCAAGAGGAGTGTGAGAACCTCCACCTCTCAATTCAGGAAGCAACCCGCAATTAACTACCTAGCCAGACATATAGACTGGAGAGGACAACCGATGATCCACAACCGACATAAACTCACTGCACCATACTTCGGGCCATAGCACCCATTGTCACACCCCCGAACCAGACGGCGGAAACGTCCGGGGGCTGTCGTGACTCAATTGAATACCATAACATTGAATATATATGAAACAAAACAACATTCGTCACCATTCATCAACATAATACAACCAGTAGTGTTTACATGTCATACATTGTTTGAGATATTACATTTCCAAAAATTAATATTGTTTGGTTCATTCAAAAATAAGCTGCAACCGTCACTGAGCATGATTTCTCTTGACTCACTGGTTTCCTGAGAATACAAGTATTTTGAAAAACGTCAACATATGAAATGTTGGTGAGTTCATAAGTAGTGTTTGAAATCGAATGTTTATATTGTTGAAAAACCACCAGAAAATCCGATATTTTCTGAAAAGATAAGCTTTCAAAAATGTTTGTGAAGATCCATAGGTATGCTTGTTTATTTCTATACTTGCAAAAATTGTTCATTTAAGATGTATGCGTTTAAAATCTGTATGTGATAAAAACCCTAGGGAAACCCGATGTTCCCCTAGTTCTTTTGAAATCCGTTGAGTTGCGTTGAAACCATTACGAAAATAGTAGTATCGGTCCCAAGCGACGTTGGAAGGTTCTCGAGCATTGATTATTTACTACAAACCCGCATTACACAAATGCCCGGTTTATAGATATACCAACGATTCCCGAAGGCGTCGTCAGTACTAATCACGTTATCCAATCGCCCGGACTATGAGTGGTCCCACATCCGAAGAGAAAGAGGTCACGAAGACCCCGGTAACTCTATTAACCGGCTGGGAAAAATGTGTGCGAGGGGTCCCCGACCCGCCTCGTAAAATGTGTAGACTTTTCTAGCAATACCATGGCCCTTGGGGTCCAATGATACAAGCCATTGAAAGTCACCCTACGTTGTGCCAAGTCGGTAAAACTCAACACTTCGTAGAAAAAAAAATGTCTTCGGGCCTTAAGATCAGGTCATTGGGCTAGCTAGGCCCAACAAACAAGATTTTACACTTTTGGGGCCCGAAGATGGTGCGTAGACGTCTGTGCACACTCGTATGTATGTGTATTACCAATCGTTATTTGTATGTATCAAAGAGTTAGTAGTTGTGGATTTTCATTGGCTCGAGACCGAGCCAATTCGTTTAACAACGACTTTTGGTATTGTAATGAGTTGTATTTCGTTGGTAGTTGAGGTGTCATTATTTGATTACATTGTACATAATGAATCAGCCTTGAAATATTTCTGTATTCAGCCCCTCATTATTTGTAAAATTTACATTTTCAACCCTTTTATTGAATATTTCCCGGTTTGGTCCTTAAACTATTTTTCTTGACATTTTAACACCAAAAATTATTGAAATTAATATTTTCCAGCATATTTTTCAAAGAAAACAGTTTAAGTCCCTGAAAATGCAGTTTTTCTCGGTTTTAGCCCATCTTTTCGCAATTTTGACAATTTTGGCCCAAAATGGAAAATTTTTGCAACTTTGGTCCTTTTTAAATTTAAAAAGCATTTTAAACCTTTGAAAGGGGTTTGGGACACTTATAGTCCACTGTTTTACAGAATTTCACAGTTTTGGCCCTTCAAAACAGAAAATTTCGCATAATGGGCCTTATTGGGCCGAAATTTACATTTTTAGCCCAATAGGCTTGAAATTTATGTTTTTGATCCTCAAAATGAATAAAATTCCAGAAATAGCTTTATTGAAACTGTTTTGACACATTTCAACTATCAGAATCTGTAAAATGTCATTTTGGGCCCTTAATTTTGTATTTTTCACATTTTTGGCCCAAGATGTGTGTTTTTAGCTTAAAGAAAATTGTTGCTAACCACTTGGCTATTTATCTAGTATCACTTATTATGTAGTAACATGTTTGAAGCTAATATCATAAAACATGAGTTATATCTCGGTTTTGAGGGGTTTAATGGCTAGATCCAACATTAAAACACATATAAGCATACATATAAGCATGGAAATCATACAAGGCATACAAATACATATAGATCTACACTTTCACTTGTATTCCCCCCCACAAAAACTCTTAAAAACAGAAAATAGGGGTATGAATCTCACCTTGGGGTGTTGGTTCGGTTTTTGCAATGAAAATGGAAGGAAAAATGAAGTGTTTTTGGCCTTGGCTCCCTTTGGTGAAGATCTTGAGTTTGAGATGGTTTGAGGATGCTAGATCACGATTTTTGTATAGATTAGGGGAGGATTTTGATAACAAAAGAATTTAAACCATAGATCTATGCATAATCTTACCTTAGGAGATGATTTACTTGCAAAAATCCCTTTGGAAAGCCTCTAAATTTCGAGATCTTTGGAGAGGGGAAGGAGAGAGCTTCTTGAGAGAATTTTTGAGAGAATTTTGTGAGATGTGTGTGTGTGTTGGTTATCCTCGGCCGAAACAAGAAGGGAGAGGGAGAGAGAGAAGGAAGAAAAGACTTTGAGGTGATGCTTGCATGGATGAATGTGATTTTTGCATGGAGAACCCATGGGTAAAAATGAGGTGGCACTTAAAAGTCAACCTCTCCTTGTGTTTGGGCCTTGGGCCGAGAATATGAAGGGAAGGAGGAAAAATTTGGGCTTTTGCCCCTAAGCCCAACATTAGAGGTAGTTTAGGGTATTTATTGGACTTATAAAATAAAATTGTGATTTTTGTGCTTTATTAAGCTAGGTTAGGTTTAATTATGGATCAAAACTTGTGTTTTATTTCCTTCTAGGTTCTACCTAGCCCAAAATATTGAAATAAACGAGTGTGGGTCTAATTAGAGCCCAATTAGGGTCCTAAACCCATGATAGTCTAATTGGAAGCTTATTGGTTCATTTGGATCCAATAAGGAAGTCTTAGTCCAAAATGGACTTAACCAAAACTTCTAGGGTCTCCAATTGTTTGATGACTATTTATAGTACTTGTATCTTGTATTTGATTAAAGTTTTTGATTCACATTAACTTGAATGTATAGATTACATAGCTTAAAATTCACAGTTGTGACATCATCCCCCCGTTAAAGGGAATTTCGTCCCGAAATTCCGTTTGAAAGCTAGATTTGAGGAAACTAGAATAGGTGAGGGTACTTCTGCTTCATTTGATCTTCGCGTTCCCACGTGAATTCTGGCCCACGCTTTGCGTTCCACCGTACCTTCACAATCGGGATGCGACTCTGCTTAGTACGCTTCACCTCCCTGTCCATGATTTCGATCGGTTCTTCGACGAATAGGAGATTCTCATTGATTTCGATTTCGTCAAGAGGAATGACGAGAGTTTCATCTGATAGGCACTTTTTCAGATTAGAAACATGAAACACGGGGTGCACACCGTTTAGCTCCGGGGGTAGTTGTAGTCTGTAGGCTACCGGACCTATTCGGGCGACGATTTCGAAAGGTCCAATGTACCGTGGGTTTAGCTTTCCTCGTTTTCCGAAACGTATAACCCCTTTCCAGGGTGAGACCTTCAACAATACTCGATCACCGACCTGGAACTCTAAGGGCTTTCGCCGTTTATCAGCGTAACTCTTTTGCCGGTCACGCGATGCCTGTAATCGAGCTTTGATCTGGACAATCTTTTCTGTGGTCTCGCGAATGATTTCCGGTCCTGTCATTGCCCTATCCGACGTATGTGTTCCTGCTAGCTGGGTGTCACCTACTTCAGCCCAACATAACGGTGATCTACATTTACGCCCGTACAGTGCTTCGAAAGGGGCCACCTTAATGCTCGAATGATAACTATTGTTATATGAAAACTCGATCAACGGTAGGTGGGTATCCCAAGACTTTCCGAAGTCTATCACACATGCACGAAGCATGTCTTCAAGCGTCTGAATGGTTCGTTCGCTTTGACCGTCCGTTTGTGGGTGATACGCGGTGCTCATATCAAGATGAGTTCCCATTGCCTTGTGGAGCGACTGCCAAAAGCGTGACGTGAACCTACTGTCCCTATCCGAGATGATGGATTTTGGCACTCCATGAAGTCTTACAATCTCTCGTAGGTACAAACGCGTCAGCCTCTCCATCTTGTAGGACTCTTTGATGGGCAGGAAATGGGCAGATTTCGTCAGTCGGTCGATTATTACCCATATGGTGTCCAATCCGTCCGACGTCTTGGGCAGCTTGGTCACGAAATCCATAGAAATCCCCTCCCATTTCCACTCAGGGATTGCCGGTTGCTGTAGCAATCCAGAAGGTTTCTGGTATTCCACTTTTACTTTGGCACACGTAAGGCACTTACTAACATAAGTTGCGATTTCCGCCTTCATGTTAGGCCACCAATAGTGCTGCTTAATGTCCAAATACATCTTGTCCGAACCAGGATGAATGGAGTATCGTGTCTTGTGGGCTTCCTTCATGACGGTCTCCCTGAATCCTCCGATTTTTGGAACCCAAATACGGTTCATGAAGTAGTATACTCCATTCTCTTTGACTTCCAGGTTTTTCTCCATTCCGCGTAATGCCTCGCTAGTTCTGTTTTCCGTTTTCATAGCCTCTGCCTGGGCTGATGCAATTTGAGTGGTCAAATGAGACTGAATGGTTATCGAGTGCGTTTTCGTACGTCGATTTGTGTATTCCTTTCGACTTAATGCGTCAGCTACCACGTTGGCCTTGCCTGGATGGTACTTGATCTCGCATTCGTAGTCGTTTAACAATTCCACCCATCTTCGTTGTCTCATGTTCAGCTCCTTTTGATTCAAGATGTGCTGGAGGCTCTTGTGGTCTGTGAAGATGGTGCACTTAGTACCGTACAGGTAGTGCCTCCAAATTTTTAGAGCAAAGACCACGGCTCCCAGTTCTAGGTCATGGGTCGTATAATTTACCTCATGCGTCTTTAGTTGGCGGGACGCATATGCTATTACTCTTCCACGTTGCATGAGAACGCAGCCTAGGCCCTGATTCGACGCGTCACAGTAAACTACAAAATCTTCCGTTCCTTCGGGTAGAGATAATACAGGAGCGCTACAAAGAGCTTGCTTCAAGGTTCGAAACGCAATCTCTTGTCTGTCTGTCCACTTGAATGGCACACTCTTTTGCGTAAGCAAGGTAAGTGGCTTGGCGATTTTTGAGAAGTTTTGGATGAATCTTCTATAGTAGCCTGCTAGGCCTAAGAACTGACGAATTTCTGTGGGAGTAGTCGGAGTTGCCCATCCTTCCACAGCTTTGACCTTAGAGGGATCCACATGAATTCCATCTTGGCTAACTACGTGACCTAAGAAATTCACACTCCGAAGCCAGAACTCGCACTTGGAGAGTTTGGCGTAAAGCTTTTCCGATCGCAGCGTTTCTAGGACTTGTCGGAGATGTTGGCCATGCTCCTCTTTGCTTCGAGAATAGACGAGGATGTCATCGATAAACACAATGACGAAGTTGTCCAAAAACGGTCGACAGATTCGATTCATTAGGTCCATAAATGCGGCAGGTGCATTTGTTAGACCGAAGGGCATCACGACGAATTCGTAATGTCCATAGCGGGTTCGGAAAGCGGTTTTAGGAATATCTTCTTCTCGGACCTTGAGTTGATGGTATCCGGACCGTAGATCTATTTTAGAAAAATAGCTAGCTCCTTGGAGCTGGTCAAATAAATCATCGATTCGCGGGAGTGGGTAGCGGTTTTTGACAGTGAGTTTATTCAACTCTCTGTAATCGATGCACATTCTGAAGGATCCGTCCTTCTTTTTGACAAAGAGCACCGGAGCTCCCCATGGCGAGTAGCTAGGTCGGATAAATCCCTTGTCCAGAAGCTCACTGAGTTGGCTGGATAATTCCTGCATTTCAGCAGGTGCCAACCGATATGGTGATTTAGCGAGAGGGGTTGCTCCTGGAACGAGGTCGATTCGGAACTCAACCTGTCTCTCTGGGGGTACTCCTGGAAGATCTTCGGGAAACACGTCCGGATATTCACACGCTACCGGTATGTCTTGGGTGTTAGTTTCTTCTTTTGTCTTGTCCACTATGTGGGCCAAGAACGCTAAGTTGTTCTTTCGCAGATGTTTTTGTGCTTTGATGCACGAGATAAGACGAAGATTCGTGCTAGGTTTGTCTCCGTAAATTACTAGGGTTTCGTGATTTGGGAGACGAAGGCGAACGGCCTTCTCGTGGCACATAATCTCAGCATGGTGGGGGCTTAACCAATCCATGCCGATAATCACATCGAAACTCCTAATTGTTACTGGCATTAGATCTATTCGAAAGACGTGCTGGTTAAGGGTTAGGGTACATCCGATGTAGATCTCCCTAGTGGATTCGGTCTTCCCATTGGCCATTTCCACCGTATAGGTTTCAATTAGCTTCTGGGGTTGTTGTTTTAGTAAATGTTTAAACTTCTCGCTTACGAAACTTCGCTCCGCTCCGGTATCAAATAAGATGCATGCATAAGTGTGGTTTAGGAGAAACGTACCGGTCACAACTGCGGGATCTTGGACTGCATCACTCTGACCCATGGTCAGCATTCTTCCTGTTCCTCTGTTTCCGGAGTTGTTGTTGTTGTTAGGGCAGTCTCGACGGAAATGCCCCGTCCTTCCACACCCGAAACAGGTGTGGCTAGGCCCTGCGTTGTTGCCGCCGGCATTGGTGTTGTTGGTGTTGCGGGGATTGTTGTTGTTGTTCTGATTGTTTCCCTGACTCTGGTTCTGAGAAGGATAAGTCCTGCAGAACTTTGCAGTGTGTCCCCTTCGGTTGCAACTGGTGCAATGGAACTCCCTACATTCTCCTTGGTGATGGAAACCGCACTTGTTGCATTTGGGATGAGTGCCGAAATAGGGCCTTGAAGTATTTGAAGCAGCTGAGGCTGGAGCATGTGATGTGGCTGGAACCGGCGCAGTGACAGCGTGAACTGCCACCGTTTGCTGCTTTTTAGAGGTCTCGGGACCTTGACGCCCCTTCCTCTTGTTGTTCCATCCCTTCTTACCATCGCTCTCCTTCTTCTTCTCAGTCTCTGCCGGTTTCTCGCCCTTTTTGTGGTTATGATCATAGAGCCTCTTTGCCAATCTCTTCGCGCTGTCAAACGTTTCAGGGTTAGCAGCTATCACGTTCCCTTGAATGGGGGATGTCAATCCCCAAATGAATCGTTCAATCTTCTTCCCCTCTGATGTGATCATACCCGGGCACAACAGAGATAGTTCGCTGAATCTCGATATGTAAGCATCGATGTTCCCATTCTGCACTGTGAGATTCCATAGTTCCTGCTCCATCTTCTGTATTTCGCCTCGGGGGCAGTACTCAGCCGTCAACATCTCTTTCATCTCTGTTCAGGGAATAGAGTTGGCGACAGGGAGTGTCATAGCTTCCACATGACCATTCCACCAAGTGAGCGCTTGGTCCACAAGAGTGCAGGCCGCGAACTTCACTTTCATCTGCTCGGGGCACTCGCATATCTCGAATACCGACTCTACTTTCTCGATCCATCGCTTTAGGGCGATCACTCCTCCGGTACCGTTGAAAGTTCGGGGTTTAGCGTTCGCAAAATCCTTGTAGGTGCACGTTTTAGTGAGTCCTTGGTTCGTCCCGTTGTTCGAACTTCCGGAGCCTTGACCATTGCCTCCTCCGTTGTTTCCTCGGTGAAGTTGTGCCATAGCTGCCGTGACCGCAGCAGACACGGCTGCCTGAAAAGCAGTGGAGTCAACTTCCGGCGGGGTTGGTTCGGGATTTCCGCGAGTAGCTGGGCGAGGCATCTTTCTGTCATGAAACGGAAAGATGTTGAGTGTACGTGGTTTCGGTGAGGTTATGATCCTACTAACTAGGTGTAGGGTACGAACCTAAGCATTACTATCATCAAGCATATAATCATAACAACTCAACACATAACAACTGTGAATATCATAGCAAAACACACAAAAGTTCGTTAATATTATCCGCATTTAGTACAAGAAAATTTGCTCGTAGGAGCATACATAAGTAACGCTAATTCGACAGCATAACGGCTCCATGAGTAGTGTAGTCACTTAAACATAGAGCCGGAGTACATAACATAGTTACTAATATCCTACTACGATAGGTCTATCCCTAACCGCGATGAGCTGTGTCAGGAGGTGGTGCCGAAGTCATATGCCGAAATGTTGCGCTAGTAGCTGCGCCATCTCTGCCATGTCTCCTATAACTTCATCCCTCTCGTGCTCTGCTCTCACTGCCCGAGCTTCCATAGCATACAGCTGTTGTCGCAGTGCGGCGATCTCAGCTTCGAGGGAACGGTTCTCCCTCGGGGGGTTCACTGGTGGAGCGGGGTGATCTGGTTGGGCCTCGTCCTCACATGGTGGGATGGGGTCCTGGCCCCCGACCTGACCCTCCTCGTCGTCATCGTCGACCTCTCCAAATTCGTAGTCAGTGTCTATATATTCGTCGGGTTCGACGTCGTGTGCTTCTCCTGGATGCTCTTCCGGCTCATCCACCAGCATCCCGTGAGCTACTAAGGCCTGATGAAACTGGATGCCCTGCTGCTCCTCCTCGGGCTCCTCCTCCTCCTCTAGCCACCCGTTGTTTCCCTGATTAGGGAAGTAGGGGTCTCCAGGGTGATGAAAACCAGCCATGCTGTCTGCGCGAGTACGTAATTATGCTACATTATTCCTAGGGTACTATGACTATTACACAGACTAAGCAAATATTCTCTTTTTGGGTGATATAGGGTAAAATTTTTAGGTTCCCTGGCTATGCCGATCTCATCAAGACATGTGTTAGTTTTACCTTGGAGAGAATGTAGTTGATCAGGCTACATTCACTCCTTGGTATTACTAAGAACAGTCCCGAATTAACCGAGATACCAGTATTATGGTGTTTGATTCAGCGTTAGGTCCTTACTCCTAATGCAGGCAAGTGTGTTTTATTTACTTGTTTTGTTCAGAGTTATGTTAGTCCCTCTTTTTGGTTTATAGTTGCATATCAATGTATGGCTCGACATGCTAGTTCACTATAAACAAAGCTCTGATACCAACCTGTCACACCCCCGAACCAGACGGCGGAAACGTCCGGGGGCTGTCGTGACTCAATTGAATACCATAACATTGAATATATATGAAACAAAACAACATTCGTCACCATTCATCAACATAATACAACCAGTAGTGTTTACATGTCATACATTGTTTGAGATATTACATTTCCAAAAATTAATATTGTTTGGTTCATTCAAAAATAAGCTGCAACCGTCACTGAGCATGATTTCTCTTGACTCACTGGTTTCCTGAGAATACAAGTATTTTGAAAAACGTCAACATATGAAATGTTGGTGAGTTCATAAGTAGTGTTTGAAATCGAATGTTTATATTGTTGAAAAACCACCAGAAAATCCGATATTTTCTGAAAAGATAAGCTTTCAAAAATGTTTGTGAAGATCCATAGGTATGCTTGTTTATTTCTATACTTGCAAAAATTGTTCATTTAAGATGTATGCGTTTAAAATCTGTATGTGATAAAAACCCTAGGGAAACCCGATGTTCCCCTAGTTCTTTTGAAATCCGTTGAGTTGCGTTGAAACCATTACGAAAATAGTAGTATCGGTCCCAAGCGACGTTGGAAGGTTCTCGAGCATTGATTATTTACTACAAACCCGCATTACACAAATGCCCGGTTTATAGATATACCAACGATTCCCGAAGGCGTCGTCAGTACTAATCACGTTATCCAATCGCCCGGACTATGAGTGGTCCCACATCCGAAGAGAAAGAGGTCACGAAGACCCCGGTAACTCTATTAACCGGCTGGGAAAAATGTGTGCGAGGGGTCCCCGACCCGCCTCGTAAAATGTGTAGACTTTTCTAGCAATACCATGGCCCTTGGGGTCCAATGATACAAGCCATTGAAAGTCACCCTACGTTGTGCCAAGTCGGTAAAACTCAACACTTCGTAGAAAAAAAAATGTCTTCGGGCCTTAAGATCAGGTCATTGGGCTAGCTAGGCCCAACAAACAAGATTTTACACTTTTGGGGCCCGAAGATGGTGCGTAGACGTCTGTGCACACTCGTATGTATGTGTATTACCAATCGTTATTTGTATGTATCAAAGAGTTAGTAGTTGTGGATTTTCATTGGCTCGAGACCGAGCCAATTCGTTTAACAACGACTTTTGGTATTGTAATGAGTTGTATTTCGTTGGTAGTTGAGGTGTCATTATTTGATTACATTGTACATAATGAATCAGCCTTGAAATATTTCTGTATTCAGCCCCTCATTATTTGTAAAATTTACATTTTCAACCCTTTTATTGAATATTTCCCGGTTTGGTCCTTAAACTATTTTTCTTGACATTTTAACACCAAAAATTATTGAAATTAATATTTTCCAGCATATTTTTCAAAGAAAACAGTTTAAGTCCCTGAAAATGCAGTTTTTCTCGGTTTTAGCCCATCTTTTCGCAATTTTGACAATTTTGGCCCAAAATGGAAAATTTTTGCAACTTTGGTCCTTTTTAAATTTAAAAAGCATTTTAAACCTTTGAAAGGGGTTTGGGACACTTATAGTCCACTGTTTTACAGAATTTCACAGTTTTGGCCCTTCAAAACAGAAAATTTCGCATAATGGGCCTTATTGGGCCGAAATTTACATTTTTAGCCCAATAGGCTTGAAATTTATGTTTTTGATCCTCAAAATGAATAAAATTCCAGAAATAGCTTTATTGAAACTGTTTTGACACATTTCAACTATCAGAATCTGTAAAATGTCATTTTGGGCCCTTAATTTTGTATTTTTCACATTTTTGGCCCAAGATGTGTGTTTTTAGCTTAAAGAAAATTGTTGCTAACCACTTGGCTATTTATCTAGTATCACTTATTATGTAGTAACATGTTTGAAGCTAATATCATAAAACATGAGTTATATCTCGGTTTTGAGGGGTTTAATGGCTAGATCCAACATTAAAACACATATAAGCATACATATAAGCATGGAAATCATACAAGGCATACAAATACATATAGATCTACACTTTCACTTGTATTCCCCCCCACAAAAACTCTTAAAAACAGAAAATAGGGGTATGAATCTCACCTTGGGGTGTTGGTTCGGTTTTTGCAATGAAAATGGAAGGAAAAATGAAGTGTTTTTGGCCTTGGCTCCCTTTGGTGAAGATCTTGAGTTTGAGATGGTTTGAGGATGCTAGATCACGATTTTTGTATAGATTAGGGGAGGATTTTGATAACAAAAGAATTTAAACCATAGATCTATGCATAATCTTACCTTAGGAGATGATTTACTTGCAAAAATCCCTTTGGAAAGCCTCTAAATTTCGAGATCTTTGGAGAGGGGAAGGAGAGAGCTTCTTGAGAGAATTTTTGAGAGAATTTTGTGAGATGTGTGTGTGTGTTGGTTATCCTCGGCCGAAACAAGAAGGGAGAGGGAGAGAGAGAAGGAAGAAAAGACTTTGAGGTGATGCTTGCATGGATGAATGTGATTTTTGCATGGAGAACCCATGGGTAAAAATGAGGTGGCACTTAAAAGTCAACCTCTCCTTGTGTTTGGGCCTTGGGCCGAGAATATGAAGGGAAGGAGGAAAAATTTGGGCTTTTGCCCCTAAGCCCAACATTAGAGGTAGTTTAGGGTATTTATTGGACTTATAAAATAAAATTGTGATTTTTGTGCTTTATTAAGCTAGGTTAGGTTTAATTATGGATCAAAATTTGTGTTTTATTTCCTTCTAGGTTCTACCTAGCCCAAAATATTGAAATAAACGAGTGTGGGTCTAATTAGAGCCCAATTAGGGTCCTAAACCCATGATAGTCTAATTGGAAGCTTATTGGTTCATTTGGATCCAATAAGGAAGTCTTAGTCCAAAATGGACTTAACCAAAACTTCTAGGGTCTCCAATTGTTTGATGACTATTTATAGTACTTGTATCTTGTATTTGATTAAAGTTTTTGATTCACATTAACTTGAATGTATAGATTACATAGCTTAAAATTCACAGTTGTGACACCCATAGACCGGTAAGCAGATCAAGAGAACAATACGGATCACCTACACTCCTTAGAAAAGGAGATAGTCGTTATAGGACAAAGTATTGGATAAGGTGTCTAAGTCCATAACTTATTTGGTATATACTTGACCCGACCCGACATGGTCCATTTGGGTTGCACTTCACCCGAACTATTTATGGATAATTTTATGAGAGTTATACACATATGTTTATTAATATATTATAAGTTATAATATATTAATATGAAGTCATGTTATTTAATTAGTCTTAGTCTTAAATTAATTATGAATTAATTTAGAGATTAAAAGGAAGACTAATTAGATTGTGGGCTATTGGTTTTATATGGTGTGGGCTAATACTCATTTGTTAATGGGCTAGGCTTGTATGGAAGTACATGGATGATCCATGGAGCTTTTAACCCATGGATCCTTGGAAAAGGAAAGGTCATGGGTTATTAGGGTTTCGCCCTAACCATGCACACTATATAAGCATGCTTATGTTGCATGAAATGGCAACTAGTGTACTAGTGTGTGTGCTTGTGTGTGGCCGAAAATATAAGTGTGTATACACTCTCTCAAAGTTTTCCAAGTGTTTGTGGTGATTTGTGATTCCATTTGAGGCATTCACATTATTGGTGCTTGGCTCTCAAACTCCAAAGAATCAATCTCATCAAAAGGTATGTAATCTCATCTAACTCTTTTATGTTTAAAAGTTCCCCATGCTATGTTAGATAGGTTATGAACCTTGGAAAAATTATTATTTTGCATGTATTAGACAAACATAGATCCAAGGTTTATTAGGGTTGCATGCACACTTAGGAAGTGTTAGATTGCTCAAAACCCAACAGTGGTATCAGAGCCTAGGCTTGCCTGTTTGATACTTGATGCAAAATAGTGAAAAAAGTTGAAATTGTTGATGTCTGGCTGATGGACTCGCCGATTCCATGGGGGGACTCGCCGAGTACAAGGCAAAATTCATCCTACTCGGCGAGTACATTCGTGCACTCGGCGAGTAGAATGATCAGAATGCAGAATTTCGACTTTTGCTGCTAGAAATGGACTAGAAACATTACCCTAAACTGTTTTGGTGTTTTAAAACTTGTTTTAGTTGGTGTAGTGGTTGTTCTAATCCATTTACAATAGCATATATCAAAATTCCATGATTTTATGTGATCATATAATTCTTGAAATTTTGATGATCATGTTCATGTTCTTATGAATTTAGAAGATGATAGGAATTATTTGCTGAATTGTTTAGAATTAATTCTAGATCATTTATGTGTTTTAATGGAGTCCATAATTTGTCCTCAAGTTATGGATTTCCAAAGGTCACTTTTCTTTAACACACACTTAAAACACATAAGTTACATGAAAATGAAGAGTCTTCATTTTTATGAACCTTTAATTCATAAGTTATGAAATGAAAAGTTTTGGATAGTTACAAAACTTGCCTTCAAGTTTTGGAATTTGTAAAGTTTCACACACTTAGAGTTTTAATAGTTAAAATTCAACCCATATACTATTTATAACATTAATGGTTAATTATTATATATATGTATAAGAATAAGTCGTTCTACCGTTAGTAGGCCTCATTCACGAAGTCAGTCTATAAGGGGGGTATAAGGTTGTTGCCTATAAAATGGCAGCTTAATGGGTGTCCACTCTCACCCAGTGCTTCCTTGATCGGTGGAGGGTCGTTAGCCGAACGGGTAGGACAATGACTTTAAATCCTCATTAAAAGTATAATGATTATTATAAAGTAACTAAACTCTTTTAATTCCCAATCTTAGTTACTTTAGGAAAATGTGAACATGGTGCTAGTCCATGGAATTCACACTTTGTACCTTACCAAGTCGTTGGTGGAGCGTGTGTGGTTAACCGTCACACTAACTTGGACTAGTAAGGATCACGAAGGGTGACTTAATGTTTGTCATAGATCAATGGAGCGTGTGTGGTTAACCGGCACATTGATTAGGTGATAATATTAAGGGTACCAAGTGAATTGGTATGGTTATTCACACCTTTTTTTGTGATCCTCGGCATCCCAGTCACAAAATTTGAGAGGGCGCACTCGAGATTGAAACATGCCATTGAAAAGTTTAATGAATCTCAAAAGATCTAGGAATTTCAAATCCAATTAAAACCTAATAAATTATTTCATTTTTCATGGTGGAAATTGGTGAATCGTCATTCGCCTACCTTCAAATATTTTATAGCTTGGATTACGGCATCCCTCTTCCAAGTTATAAAATACTGTGTTGGGTCCTAGCCTTAATATTTCATATTGGGTGTTATATTAAGGACTTTTAATCAACTAACTTGATTTTCTCCCATTATAGATGTCTAGTTCAGACAACTATGATCTTCCCAAATCTCATGAAGATGGTGTCCCTCAACATCATGCTTCATTTCCTCCACCTCCTTTAATTATTCTCCCTCACCCACAAGCTCTTGAAAAGTTTAAAGTCACTCAATCCCTATTGGCAAGTGTTGGGCTGAAGATAGTTTTGATGTTGCGTCTTTTGGGCTCGTTGTTTAGCCTTGTATTCTCCGGTTTGGGCCTGTCCAACCGAGAGCCTTTTATGTATTGTATATAAGTTAAATGCTTGCATGCATATTAGGTTAAGATTGCTGAGATTATCGACATAGCGATTCATCAAGAGTACAATATTTTTCTTTAGTCGTTCTTGTAATCTTCTAATCCTTTACAGTTGATGTTCTTAATCGAGCTCTTCTAAGGATTTTATTTAATCATTCGACACGTTTGATTCAAGCTGTTTTGTTCTTATTATTGCATTTTTGTTGTTTCATATTCATATACTTGTTCAAGATCTAATCGATCTTCATAGATTAAAAGTTGTTTTAATCCCATCAATTGATATCAGAGCAGGAGGCTGTGTAATCGATACACATCTTTTCTGTGAAAAAGATTTCCATTAGGGTTTTCCGCAATCATCGATATTTATTGAGCTGTCATCTTAATTGACGTATCTTAATATTTATTGTTTTTCCCTAATCTTCTTTATTACAAGTCTGATCTTTGAACAGGTTTTTACGATCATAATGGACGCGACGCAATCAAATCCTATTAATATTCCAATAGCATCGGTTCGACGACAAAGATTCCAATCTTATACACCCATGACTATGAAGTATGGGCGCATCATTTTGAAGATTACGTGATTGGATCAGAGGACAATGGTTATCTCATATGGGAAGCCATCATCAATGGACCGTTTTCTCATTCTGCAACATCCAGAATTATCAAGACACAAAAAGAGTACAACGATCTGCTTAAGGACGTGAAGGATATTGCACAAGACAAGAAAGACAAATTCCAGTGTAATATTAAGGCGTTAAGGTTGATCAGATTCGCCCTTTAGTCAGACACATTCATACTAGTCAGCTCATGTACTACGGCAAAGGAAGTATGGGATAGACTTCGCGAACTGTATTCCATAGACGAAGATCTTGAACATTCTATCCAAACCTTGCTTCTATCTGAGTTTGGAGAATTCAGGCAAGGGGCCGAAGAAACGGTGACCCAGACGTTTGATCGCTTCAATCATCTTCTCAGCAAGATGATCAAACACGACATTGAAAGGAAGCTCATCGAACAAAAGGTTACTTTCTTGAACGGACTGAGATCTGAATGGAGAGCAGTAGTTTCCACAGTCAAAGCCCATGAACAGTTTAAATCATACTCTTTGGCGAAACTGGTGGGTATTCTAAAGTCCCAAGAGAAGATTGTGGTTCAAGAGAAGAACGTTGTTTCTAGTCTTGGTTCGTTGGCCCTCCTATCTAAAAGTAAAGCTGTACTGGAGGATGAAGAGCTCAACTTGGAAGAATATGACCTCACAACTGAGGATTATGCCATGATGGTATCCAATCCTAAGAGGTTCATAAAGAAGAGATTCCCCAGCAACAAAAACCGAAACTGGCAGGGGAGTTACAGCTCTGAAAAAGCGAACAATGAACCGAAGGCTGAGGAGCCCAAGAAGGAACCGAAGGCAGATGGCGATTCCGGAGTAAGCTGTTTCTACTGTGGTGGCAAGAACCACTAGGCTAAGGAATGTGTTCTTAAGAAGATGGCTGAAAAGGACGATGGAAATGATGAGGAAGCCGTGCTGCAGAAGAGATTGGATGAGTTGAGAAAGAAGAAGTCTACTGCTAACCCTTCTATTAATGCTCTTATTGTGTAGGGTTCGGTTAATGACGATGAGTTCGGTAGCACAGAAGTTTGGTCTACTGACTCAGAAGACGAAGAAGTGAGGAAGCCTACTCATGGAAAGGCTTATGTGGCTAAGGAGGAAAGCAGTGGTGGAAAATGCTTCATGGTGACTGACGTATCTCAAATGAGGGGATACAATACCGATGGAGGAAGCGATGGACCGAAGGTGTAGGAGGATATGTGCTTTACGGCCAAACCACTCAGCCAGCAGTTCAATGAGCTCGATGAACTGATAAAGAAGGTACAATCTGTTTTTATTTCATCTAAAGTACCATCATCCTCATATGAGAAAGAACTAAAAAATGTTAATACAAGAATTTCTCATTTAGATAGTAGCTTAACTCAAACTCGAGTCACTAATTCTAACCTGACTGATCAATTAAGCAGGGTGGCATCGAAGAGTGAGGAGCGGCGAATGTGGATTGAGTTAAAAGAGTCGGAATTAGTTAAAGTCAAAGACGAAAACATTTATTTACAGAGAGACAATTTTAAATTGTTAAAACAACGAAATGTTTTTTGTTTAATAGCTAAACGTTTATATTCCAATATTACTCAACTTCACTTGGATTGTGAGATAGGCCAAAAGATCCATCGCATGATTTTGCCCTTCCTAGAATTTAAGGAGAATGAAATTGATGCCGAAGCCTACAATTGTGAGAGTGTGATATCGTCTGATGATGTCAATCCGACCTACATGTATGGACTGGACAAAATTGAGTCCTTCATTAAATCCAAAGACCACAAGGACATGCTCAAAAATCTTTTGGACGAAAATGACAGACTTAAACTGAGAACCGAAACCATGCAAAAATTTGACTCTCTAAACGCCAACGTAAGCTCAGAAAATAAAATCGATGTTGAAAATGCATCTGAGCTTAACGAGGACGAAAACATGAGTGAAATTTCTGTAGAGGATACGGTTGACTGCTCAGAATTTGTTAAAAGCAAAACTGAAAACCACAAAAATCTTATTTCTGAAAATTCTGTGGAATTCGCTAGATTGTCCCAACAAAAGTCCCCGAAATTAGTAGAAAAACCTGTTATGTATCAAAAGGTCAGGACCACTCCGAATCAGGTATACAAGGTGACTGGAGTAACCGAACATCAAACAGCTGAACTCACAACTATTGTTAACGAAGACAATGCTGATGGCTGTGATGAGCACTTCTGGGAAGCTCCTATTGATAATGCAAACGAAACCGTTGGCTTCTCTGAAAGAACCTCCTGGATGAGCAAAGGAAGATACATCCATGACCCATTAAATAAGCCGGATAACTTCAATGAGCCAAGTACCAGTGGTACAAAAGATATTCTTCAGGAGAATGATCATTCAGCAACAGAAGACATTCCTTCTACACCAACATCTCGAAGTGAAACTTCATCAGATACTCCTTCCACTTCCTCAGTGCAAACTGAATCTTCTTCAGATATTCACTCTGCTCCCTCGGCTCAAAGTAAAACTCCTGAAGTTCAAAAGGAACCAGCCAAGGTGACAACAAAAACGAAAGCGAACGTTCATCATCAACCTAAGCAGATGAGGGATAAGATAGAAAGGAACCAAAGATACAGGAAAAACCTTTCTGAAAGAAAACAATTTTGGCACTCCCAGAATGCATACTATTCACACAAAGACAAGAATCTGAAGTATGAAGACAATCCTGTAAGAAAGCCTGAAAGTTCCAACAACCGAAAGCCAAGGTTCGGTTCACAAGAAAATACCAACCGAAAGCCAAGGTTCAGTTCGCAAAAAAATACCAACCGAAAGCAAAGGTTCGGTTCTGAAAAGGATTTCAACCGAAACAAAAGGTTCGGTTCCAAGAACAACTCCAACCGAACTCAGAGGTTCGGCTCTGAAGTCAAAAGAGAACTAGACTCAAAGGTCAGCCCCTCTAATGATTAAAAGCAAAAGGGTCACCTAGAGTCATCAGCCAGGAAGTCCTCCCCATCCAAATCCTCTCGTTCTAATTCTTCTCATTCTTCTACTTCCACTCATTCATCTCCATCTTGCTCTAAAGCTAATCCCGCATGTTCTCAAAAACCTCATTCATTAGCTGAACAGAAGGGAAAGCAGAAGGTCGATGAATCCAAACCTGAGTCCAAAGCTGTCACACCCCCAAACCTGAACGGCGGAAACGTTCGGGGGCGGATGACTTCATGTGGTAACGTAACAAATGAATACATAGTAAAGAAAGCAATACAACCATCATATATATAATTGAAAGTTTACATTTGTCAAAAGTTACATGTTCAAAACTTAATTACAATATGATGTCAAAATACGAGATTAAACTGGCGCCGCAGCATCCCTTTATCAAAAGCGAAATGAATACCTGAAATTACTGATTCCCTGGGACATACAAGAAATTTTGAAAGAGTAGATCAGCATTTAAGCTGGTGAATTTCATAAGTATTTAAGTGACAATGTTTGAATGAACTGAAATGTTTTATCTTCGTTTGTTTGTGGTTAGAAAATCCAATATTTTCTACTAGTATAAAAGTAGCCTTCACTCAAGACCAATGTTTGTTTCTAAAATGTATGTAAATGTAAGAGAACCAATGAATTTGAAAACCTTGTAAATCAATGCATTTTAATACCCCTTGTGAGTTTTATAACCATACTATTGACTCTGAATGCCTATACACAACGTTCTTCAGGCGTTGGAATGTTATGACGTTTGTCACCCCAAACGGTGGACTGCAGCTAACAGTCAGGGCGCGGGTTTGTCAAGCCCGTATAGATCTATACACAAACACCATGCTCCCCCTCCAAGGGATTCTGGTATATAATACAGGACTTGAAATGTGTACTCGAACGTACATGAAGTTAGTGTCTCACAAATCCGTGGTATAAAAACAGATCTACTTGTTAAAATGTTACGTTTGTTCTTGTACACGAAAGTGAACTTCTTGAAATATGTGATTCTACTACATAAGAGTTAGAAATTTGTTTCGTAAAACCATACCTATTATAGTTTCCAAAAAGCGTGTCTTGTTTGTTTAGAAATATTGAGAAAAGAAATCACTTGTTTATGAAAGTATAGATTTTTGGTGTAGAGTCTAGGATAGACAAGAAAAATCTAAGAACAGTTTAGTTTATACATGTATTACAACAACATTATATTTTAAAAGGTAAGATGCTATTGTGACATATGTTATATATATATAAAAGTTCCTTTAAATGTTTATAAATCGCATGATATTTGAATATATAACAGTATATAAAAGAGTTTCCTTATGGAACACACGATAATACTCGTGTGTTTTACTTGTAATCCCCCCTTGAAAGCATATAAAAGTATTTAGAATAATTAAAACGGTTGATTAAGGGGTATGAAACTCACTTGAAAGTTTGAAGATAGCGAGATGGAAAACCGGGCAGAGTTTCGTCTCGGGAAACGGATTTTCCTCGGGATTCTCGGGAATCTCGGGAGTAAAATCGACCTTCGGGACTTGAGCCAAAAAGACCAGAGCTTCGGGTTTGAACGGACACGGAAAACGAGGCAAAGTTGAGAGAGAGAGAAGAGAAATGAACCCTTTCTTTGGAAACCCTCGCATTCTATTTATAGGAAGGCTGGTCTGCCTCGGTACGCGGGGCGTACGCTCGTACGCGCTGCGTACGCGTACGTCATGCATGACCGAAGCCTCGACTGCCTCGGCTCGGATGGGACGGGTTGTTGGGTTCTCGGGTCGGATGGGACGGGTTGCTGGGGAGGTGGGTCGGATGGGACACCGGGTCGGATGGGACGTCGGGTCGGACGGGTCGGACGGGTCGGACGGGTCGGATGGATCGGATTCCTCGGATATGGCGACGTGGACGATCCGAGGCCAATCCTCTCGGTTACGCGGGGCGTACAGGAGTACGCAGCGCGTACTTCGGAGGAGGATGCTGACTCCCCTTCGGATAATATCCGAATTTTGAATTAAATAAATAATTAATTTATTTAATAAACTTCAAAAATCCATATCTTCTTCATACGAACTCCGTTTTCGATGGTCTTTATATCCTTGCGTAGGTGAGACTACGCTCTACAACTTTCGTTTAGACTCCGTCGGCAAATTCCAAAATTATATTTTTATTATTTATTAAAAATCCATCGTGTTTAAGGAATTTCTTAGAAAATTCATAACTTCTTTATCTGATGTCGGTTTTTGCCAGACTTTTTACCGCTGGAATACCATTGTCGAGACCTTCGATTCTCGTTTAGGTCATTCCGGCCAAAAGTCGCTCGATCTCCGATTCGAGTTTTTAGCTGTCTGTTGCTAAGCCGAACTTGGAAAAATCACATCTTCGCTATATGAAGTCGGATTTTGGGCGTTCTTTTCACGTACGATTATGTTTCAAAGACATTTAAACATAGAAGGAAATTAAATAGAACTATTTGTACGTTTTATTATGAAAGTAAATTTTATTACTTAGAAGCGGTTACAATACTTGACCCATTTTGGTCCTTACAAGGAGTTGAAATATCGGGTTGTCACATCATCCCCCCGTTAGAGAGAATTTCGTCCCGAAATTTAAAGTAGTAAAGGGACTAGTGAACATGAAAGAGATGAGGGTACTTTTGTTTCATCTGATCTTCGCGTTCCCATGTGAATTCAGGTCCCCGCTTGGCGTTCCAGTGAACCTTCACGATGGGTATGCGACTTTGTTTAGTTTGTTTGACCTCTCGGTCCATGATTTCTACTGGTTCTTCCACAAAGTTGAGGCTCTCGTTGATCTCGATCTCGTCGAGTGGAATAACAAGAGTCTCGTCGGACAGACACTTTTTCAAGTTTGAGACGTGGAAGGTTGGATGGATGTTACTAAGTTCGCGCGGTAGGTTAAGCTTGTAAGCCACAGGGCCGATTCTGGCAAGAATCTCGAAAGGCCCTATGTATCTTGGATTTAGTTTCCCACGCTTTCCAAATCGTATTAAACCCTTCCACGGTGAGACCTTTAATAAGACGTGGTCTCCTACCTGGAATTCTAAAGGTTTCCTCCTTTGGTCAGCGTAGCTTTTCTGTCGGTCTCTTGAGGCCTTCAATCGTTCACGAATCTGAACGATCTTCTCTGTTGTTTCACGTATGATCTCCGGACCGGTGAGAGTGCTTTCAGGAACTCTTCCTCTAGCTAACTGGGTATCGCCAACTTCAGTCCAGCACAGAGGGGATCTGCACTTTCGACCATAGAGGGCTTCAAACGGAGCAGCCTTTATGCTTGTATGATAACTATTGTTGTATGAAAATTCGACAAGGGGTAAATGAACATCCCATGCCTTTCCAAAGTCAATCACGCAGGCTCTCAGCATGTCTTCTAAAGTTTGTATTGTTCTCTCACTTTGTCCGTCTGTCTGTGGGTGGTAGGCTGTACTCATGTCCAGCCTAGTTCCCAGGGAACTTTGTAGTGACTGCCAAAATCTTGAAGTGAATCTACTATCTCGATCGGAGATAATGGATATTGGAACACCATGCAGTCGCACTACTTCCCTTAAGTAAGTTCTTGTAAGCTTCTCCATTTTGTCAGTCTCCTTGATGGGTAGGAAATGTGCGGATTTGGTCAACCTGTCGACAATGACCCATATGGTATCGAGTCCACTTGTCGTCTTGGGTAACTTGGTTATGAAGTCCATAGTAATCCGCTCCCATTTCCATTCCGGTATCTCTGGTTGTTGTAGTAGTCCTGACGGTTTCTGATACTCGACCTTAACCTTAGCGCAAGTAAGACATTTACTCACGAAGGTAGCAATTTCTACTTTCATGTTAGGCCACCAGTATAGTTTCTTAAGATCCAGATACATTTTATCTGAACCCGGGTGAACGGAATATCTTGAATTGTGAGCCTCGGTCATGACTACGTTTCTGTAACCACCATGATTTGGGGTCCAGATTCGGTCCATGAGATAGTAGGCTCCGCCACCCTTGACTTCTAAATTCTTCTCCATTCCTCGCAGGGATTCGCCCGCCACATTTTCAGGTTGCAAAGCTTCCATTTGTGCTTCCTTAATTTGTGTGGATAGGTGGGAATGGATAGTCATGGTCAGAGATTTGACCCTCCGACCAGTGTATTCCTTTCGACTGAGGGCGTCGGCTACTACGTTGGCCTTGCCAGGATGATAACGAATTTCGCATTCGTAGTCATTCAGTAACTCAACCCATCGTCGTTGTCGCATGTTGAGTTCCTTCTGATCGAAAATGTGTTGAAGGCTCTTGTGATCGGTGAATATAGTACTCTTTGTTCCGTATAAGTAGTGCCTCCAGATCTTCAGAGCAAATACCACTGCTCCTAACTCGAGGTCATGTGTCGTATAGTTCACTTCGTGTGTCTTAAGCTGTCGGGAGGCATAAGCGATAACCTTCCCTCTCTGCATAAGAACACAACCAAGTCCTTGATTTGAAGCATCGCAATACACCACGAAGTCTTCTATCCCTTCGGGGAGGGATAGTATCGGTGCGGTGCACAAGACCTGTTTTAGTGTCTGGAATGCCTTCTCTTGTTTCGCTTCCCAGTTAAAGGCCACTCCTTTCTGGGTTAATGAAGTAAGAGGTTTCGCAATGCTCGAAAAGTTCTTTATGAACCTGCGATAGTAGCCAGCTAGACCTAGAAATTGACGAATTTCTGTAGGTGTCTTTGGTGCCGACCAGTTCTCAATAGCCTTAATTTTGGAAGGGTCCACGTGTATACCTTTCTCGCTAACAACGTGACCTAAAAATTCGACTCTTCGAATCCAAAATTCGCATTTAGAGAACTTCGCATATAGTTTCTCCGTTCGCAGTGTTTCTAGGACTTTTCGTAGGTGTTGACTATGCTCTTCCTCACTTCGAGAGTAGATAAGTATATCATCGATAAAGACAATGACGAACTGATCCAAGTAAGGGCGGCATACCCTATTCATTAGGTCCATAAATACTGCTGGTGCATTGGTTAATCCGAACGGCATCACCACGAATTCGTAGTGTCCATAACGAGTTCGGAAGGCTGTCTTCGGAATGTCCCCCTCTAGAACTCGTAATTGGTGATATCCGGATCGCAGGTCTATTTTGGAGAAGTAGTTCGCCCCTTGAAGTTGATCGAATAGGTCGTCGATACGGGGTAGAGGATAGCGGTTCTTGACAGTAAGTTTGTTCAGCTCTCTGTAGTCGATGCACATACGGAACGATCCGTCTTTCTTCTTTACAAACAAGACCGGTGCTCCCCAAGGTGAGAAACTTGGTCTTATGAATCCTTTGTGAAGGAGTTCATTAAGTTGACTGGAAAGTTCCTGCATCTCTGCTGGTGCAAGACGATAAGGCGACTTCGCTACTGGGGTAGCTCCTGGAATTAAGTCGATTCTAAACTCGACTTGGCGTTGCGGTGGTAATCCTGGCAGTTCTTCTGGAAAGATATCGGGAAAGTCGCGTACTACCGAGATGCTCTTGATGTCCTTCAGTTCTTGACTTGTATCGACGATGTGCGCTAGGAATGCTCGACAATCCTTCCGCAAGCACTTTCGAGCTTGGATGCACGAAATGATGCGAAGGTTTGCACTAGATTTGTCGCCGTAGATAACTAATGTTTCGTTGTTTGGGAGGTTAAGACGGACTGCTTTCTCAAAGCACATGATGTCGGCGCGAAGAAGGCTCAACCAATCCATGCCGACTATGACGTCGAAACTTTTAATTTGAACCGACATGAGATTGATTGGGAAAGAATGGTCGTCTAATGTTAACGTACAGCCCATGAATATGCAATTTGTGTTTTCGGTTTTTCCATTGGCCATCTCTATAGTGAATGAATTTTCTAACTTGCTAGGTTTAGGTTTAAGTAAATGAATAAAGTTTTGACTCACGAAGCTTCTCTCCACTCCACTATCGAATAATATGCATGCGTATGAATTATCGAGAAGGAACGTACCAGCAACAATAGTTGGGTCAGCTACAGCTTCGTCGTGGCCTATTGCCAAAACTCGTCTCACACCTCCGGTGCCTGCTGCCTTAGGACAGTTTCTCTGGTAGTGGCCCACCTCGCCACAACCGTAGCAAGCCTGCCCTACACCCGCACCGGGAACTTGAGTGATCGGCTTCGCGGGTTCCTTGCAGAAACGGGCTGTGTGCCCTTTCTGGCTGCAGTTAGCGCACTGCATAGTTCGACAAGGTCCATGGTGGTGGTAATTGCATTTGGTGCATTTTGGGAGGTTGCCTATATAAGGCTTTGTTGGGTAGGTATTTGTAGGGGCTGTAGCAGGTACAATGGCAGCATTTACTGACACAAGTTGTTTCTTCGCGGATTCTTGGGAAGATCCACCCTTCCCTTTAATCCATGCTCTCTTCCTGCCATTGTTGTTGTTGTTGTTGTAGTTGTTGTAGTTGTTGTTTGCTTTCTGTGGTGCTGGTGCAGAAGTGATTGAGTTCTGATGACCTCCGTAGTCGATCAGAGATTGTGCCAGTTCCTTAGCACTTTCAAAGGTGTCAGGTTTAGAAGCTAACACGCTTGATCGCATTTGGGGCGTCAGTCCCCAGATGTACCTTTCTATCTTCTTGCTCTCGGGAGCAATCATATCTGGACAAAGGATTGCCAGTTCGCAAAATCTGTTGGTATAAGTAGCGATGTCGGTACCCACCATTCCGAGAGTCCATAGCTCGTGTTCAAGCTTTTGAATTTCTCCCCGTGGGCAGTATTCTCTCATCATCATGGCCTTCAAGTTCTCCCAGCTTATGGAGTTCGCCACGATTTGGGTAAGTACTTTAACGTGGCCATTCCACCAAGTTAAAGCTTTATCGAGAAGGGTGAAAGTTGCAAATTTGACCTTGCTGTGCTCGGGGCAGGAGCATATTTCAAAGACTGCCTCCGTCCTTTCGATCCACTACCTCAGGGCCATCACACCACCAGTACCATAAAACATTCGGGGCTTGGCATTAGTGAAGTCCTTATAGGTGCATTCCCGAGGTGGTCCATGACTCTCGCCATGGTTGGATGGGTGTGTGCCAGATCCCGAGCCATTAGTACTTGAGTTATTGATCTGCGACATGGCAGCTGCCACTGCTGCGGTGACTGCTGCTTGAAACATAACAGCATCAAATTGGGGTGGTGGAGGTGGTGGTGGTATAGGTGCTTCCTCACCGTTGTTTCGCCTCGGATTCCTACGCGGAGGCATCCTTCAACTATAGATTGAAAAGACAAGGATAAGAATTTCATAGAATGGAAAATGTATGTGTCTCATGAACTAAATCGCTATAGTTCAACAACAGATGATAGTATGAGTCTTACAATAGAAGAATGGAAGTTATTTGTAAGACTGAAGGTATGAAACAAGTATTTGGGGTTCTCAAAGACCATTCAAGGTTCGAACGAAATACTCAACATAGTAGTAATAGTGCCACTTATATTAATATAAAAGTTGTTACAACGATCATGAAAATTTGACCCCTATAAGGGTCTCCGATTACAAAGTTCGAGAAATTTAAAGACTTTTAGCCGAGGTCCTAAGCTATAACAAAATTTGAGTCCTTGACAAGCACTACTTGCGTCGAAGGTTGCGCTTGGAGCTTGACTCCGTATCTGATTGCTTTGACTCCATTAGACGCCTATCGAAAGCGGCTTGTTGTTCCCTTAGTTCGGCGAGGGCTGCAATCATTTGCGCTTGAAACGCTTCGGTTTGGAATTGAGCGTTGTCTTGCATCTTGTCCAGCCTACGGATGTCAGAAGTGTGAACCTGCACTTCCACGTTGATATCCCGGAGTCGGCTAGCTTGTACTCCAGACTGATAGGACTGATTGGCTAACTTACCCACCATTACCGGGAGTGCTCGATCAGCCGAACCTCCACCGCGGACATCATAGAAGTCCCGGCACATGCCGTAGGGAGGGCGTAGGTTCTGCTGTTGGCTCCAATGGTGGAGGTGACTTCCCCAGACGGGAGTCGGTCCTTGAAAGTTCCTTACGAAGACGGGAGGTTGAATGGGTGGTGGATCGATAACTTCCGGCTCTGAGTCGGTACCGGAGTCATCACCCACTTCTATGGGTTCCTCGTCCTCTTCGGGATCATCTTCGATCCATCCTCCGTTGCCTTGGTTGGGAAAGTAGGGGTCGCCAGGGTGGTGAAATCCAGCCATTTGGCTGTACGAGAAATAGGGTTATAAGAATTGAGTAAAGTCGGAACATGTAAAACATGTAAGTTAAACTAGTTTAGATAGCAAATACTCCTATAGTATTTAAATTCTTGTGTTTGATTCTTGAAATGGTTTGGTAAGTTTTGACTTGTTGCTTACTACGATCATTCCTCGATATACGTTGGTCCAATCTTGGGCAAATATAGTTGATCACACTATATTTGTCCAAAATCTGATTACATATATCGAGTCTCAATCGTAGTGTCAACTTGTCTAAATACTTGTATAGTTGTATAACATGAAAATAGTTCGTGGTATGCATGTATTTGTACTTAAATGAACTACCAATTTAAGTTGAACGAAATGCTACTTAAGTGTAAAAAAAAAAGAAAATTTGTTTTGTCAGAGAGTATTAGTCCCTTAAGCATTTATAGTTTGTATATCTTATATGGTTCGATATACTTAGTTCACTATAAACATTGCTCTGATACCAATCTGTCACACCCCCAAACCTGAACGGCGGAAACGTTCGGGGGCGGATGACTTCATGTGGTAACGTAACAAATGAATACATAGTAAAGAAAGCAATACAACCATCATATATATAATTGAAAGTTTACATTTGTCAAAAGTTACATGTTCAAAACTTAATTACAATATGATGTCAAAATACGAGATTAAACTGGCGCCGCAGCATCCCTTTATCAAAAGCGAAATGAATACCTGAAATTACTGATTCCCTGGGACATACAAGTAATTTTGAAAGAGTAGATCAGCATTTAAGCTGGTGAATTTCATAAGTATTTAAGTGACAATGTTTGAATGAACTGAAATGTTTTATCTTCGTTTGTTTGTGGTTAGAAAATCCAATATTTTCTACTAGTATAAAAGTAGCCTTCACTCAAGACCAATGTTTGTTTCTAAAATGTATGTAAATGTAAGAGAACCAATGAATTTGAAAACCTTGTAAATCAATGCATTTTAATACCCCTTGTGAGTTTTATAACCATACTATTGACTCTGAATGCCTATACACAACGTTCTTCAGGCGTTGGAATGTTATGACGTTTGTCACCCCAAACGGTGGACTGCAGCTAACAGTCAGGGCGCGGGTTTGTCAAGCCCGTATAGATCTATACACAAACACCATGCTCCCCCTCCAAGGGATTCTGGTATATAATACAGGACTTGAAATGTGTACTCGAACGTACATGAAGTTAGTGTCTCACAAATCCGTGGTATAAAAACAGATCTACTTGTTAAAATGTTACGTTTGTTCTTGTACACGAAAGTGAACTTCTTGAAATATGTGATTCTACTACATAAGAGTTAGAAATTTGTTTCGTAAAACCATACCTATTATAGTTTCCAAAAAGCGTGTCTTGTTTGTTTAGAAATATTGAGAAAAGAAATCACTTGTTTATGAAAGTATAGATTTTTGGTGTAGAGTCTAGGATAGACAAGAAAAATCTATGAACAGTTTAGTTTATACATGTATTACAACAACATTATATTTTAAAAGGTAAGATGCTATTGTGACATATGTTATATATATATAAAAGTTCCTTTAAATGTTTATAAATCGCATGATATTTGAATATATAACAGTATATAAAAGAGTTTCCTTATGGAACACACGATAATACTCATGTGTTTTACTTGTAATCCCCCCCTTGAAAGCATATAAAAGTATTTAGAATAATTAAAACGGTTGATTAAGGGGTATGAAACTCACTTGAAAGTTTGAAGATAGCGAGATGGAAAACCGGGCAGAGTTTCGTCTCGGGAAACGGATTTTCCTCGGGATTCTCGGGAATCTCGGGAGTAAAATCGACCTTCGGGACTTGAGCCAAAAAGACTAGAGCTTCGGGTTTGAACGGACACGGAAAACGAGGCAAAGTTGAGAGAGAGAGAAGAGAAATGAACCCTTTCTTTGGAAACCCTCGCATTCTATTTATAGGAAGGCTGGTCTGCCTCGGTACGCGGGGCGTACGCTTGTACGCGCTGCGTACGCGTACGTCATGCATGACCGAAGCCTCGACTGCCTCGGCTCGGATGGGACGGGTTGTTGGGTTCTCGGGTCGGATGGGACGGGTTGCTGGGGAGGTGGGTCGGATGGGACACCGGGTCGGATGGGACGTCGGGTCGGACGGGTCGGATGGATCGGATTCCTCGGATATGGCGACGTGGACGATCCGAGGCCAATCCTCTCGGTTACGCGGGGCGTACAGGAGTACGCAGCGCGTACTTCGGAGGAGGATGCTGACTCCCCTTCGGATAATATCCGAATTTTGAATTAAATAAATAATTAATTTATTTAATAAACTTCAAAAATCCATATCTTCTTCATACAAACTCCGTTTTCGATGGTCTTTATATCCTCGCGTAGGTGAGACTACGCTCTACAACTTTCGTTTAGACTCCGTCGGCAAATTCCAAAATTATATTTTTATTATTTATTAAAAATCCATCGTGTTTAAGGAATTTCTTAGAAAATTCATAACTTCTTTATCTGATGTCGGTTTTTGCCAGACTTTTTACCGCTGGAATACCATTGTCGAGACCTTCGATTCTCGTTTAGGTCATTCCGGCCAAAAGTCGCTCGATCTTCGATTCGAGTTTTTAGCTGTCTGTTGCTAAGCCGAACTTGGAAAAATCACATCTTCGCTATATGAAGTCGGATTTTGGGCGTTCTTTTCACGTACGATTATGTTTCAAAGACATTTAAACATAGAAGGAAATTAAATAGAACTATTTGTACGTTTTATTATGAAAGTAAATTTTATTACTTAGAAGCGGTTACAATACTTGACCCATTTTGGTCCTTATAAGGAGTTGAAATATCGGGTTGTCACAAAAGCGAACAAACCCAATCCTAACAAAATAAAAGTCTTTATCATTAAAAAGAAAGATGAAACAACTCTAATTAAAAGAGCATATCTAGTTGACATCTCTCTTACTATTCCCGTTCCCATGAAAAGCTCACATGGACCCAAGAAACTTTGGGTTCCTAAATCTGCTTAATTTTTGCAGGTTATAAGTGACGAGCAGTTTGACGAAGAATGGTACATCGACAGTGGCTGCTCGCGTCACATGACAGGGAGGAAAGAGGAGCTCAGGGAATACAGATCTCTTGCAAATGGTGGCAACGTTAAGTTTGGAAATAACTCTTTCGGCACCATAAAGGGATACGGGATGATAACGAATGGCGACTTTACAATAAGGAAGGTGGCTTATGTGGAAGGACTCCAACACAACCTCATCAGTGTATCTCAGCTTGTTGGAGGTACAGGTCTCAAAGTTTCATTCGATGATTAAGGTTCTGAAATCATAGAGAAAAAGACAAAGAAAGTGATTCTGAAGTCAGAGCGAAAGGGTGAAATGTTTCCTCTAAACATGAAACCCATCAAAGGAAACCCAGCCATATGTCTGTTATCAAAAGCTCAATCCGACGAAAGCTGGTTGTGGCACAGAAGACTCTGTCATCTCAATTTCAAAGATATCAACCGACTTGTCACTGGAGATCATGTTAGGGGTCTTCCATTGCTCAAGTTTGACAGAGAGCATTTGTGTGCTGCATGCGAAATGGGAAAGAAGAGTCGTCAAAGTCACCCATCCGTAATTAACACAAAAGTTGTTGAACCACTCGAATTGCTTCATATCGATTTGTGTGGTCCTTCATCTATCGAAAGCATCGGTGGTAGTAAGTATATTCTTGTTATCGTTGATGACTTCTCATGATTTACATGGGTGTTCTTTCTAAAGCTCAAATCTAAAGCGACTCAAAAGCTGAAAGTGTTTATCAAGCAAATTGAAGTCCAGCTCAAGAAGGTCGTTCGAAACATCAGGAGTGACAATGGTCTCGAATTCAAGAACAGGGAGTTTGAAGAGTTTCTTGCAGAAAAGGGAATTAGTCATAATTTCTCAGCTCCCTACACACAACAACAGAACGGAATAGTCGAAAGACGAAACCGATCCTTGTGTGAAGCTGCCCGAACTATGCTAAGTTTCGCTTCCTTACCTCTTTATTTTTGGGCTGACGCTATTTCTGTTGCTTGTTATACACAGAACAGGTCCTATCTCAATAAGCGATTCACGCTCACACCATATGAGATAATAAATAACAGAAAACCCAATGTGAAATTTTTCCATGTGTTTGGCTCAAGGTGTTTCATCTTTAACTCCAAAGAACACCGCAACAAGTTTGATGTCAAAGCCGACGAGGGAATCTTTCTGGGTTATTCACTCACATCCAAGGCGTACAGGGTCCTAAACAAACGTTCAAGAAGGATTGAAGAGACATACTATGTGACCTTCGACGATAGCTATGTCAAGAAGCTACAGGCCATAGATGACACTGCCAGGGAAATCTTTCCTCAAACTGGCCAAGTCACAGTCTCAATCGCCAATTTATACGAGAACTTTTTGGAACTCTTTGACGAACCTGAAAAAGCTTCTCTCTCAGAAGCAGGTGCAGCTGACAACAAAGTTGATCATATGAAGCAAATTGTCGAAGATGCTGCAAAAAGAATGCATGTAGGAAAATCGCCCACTGATGAATCTCCAACCAACAATGCTTCAGTCGAGGGGGAGCCAAGTTCTCATGTCAAGGGGGGGCCAAGCTCACAAGTCCAGGGGGAGCCAAGCTCTACTTCTTCAACCGAAGGTCCTTCACCAACCGAAGGTGCCTCTCCAACCGAAGATGTTCCTCCAAACGAAGGTGCTTCAACGCCCGAAAGTCCAGCACCACAAGAAACCCCTGAACCTCATGTTTCTCAAGACTCATCAATTGAGGGGGAGCATGATGATATGACGCTTGATTACGATAGCCAATCTGAGCCAGAAGAAATGATCGACGCAAAATTAGACCCCACCTTTGATCCGAATTACCCTCCTCTTACCAAATGGACCAGAGATCATCCCATCTCTCAAGTAGTTGGTGATGTATCTGAAAAGGTTCTGACCCGGTCTCAACTGAAGGCAAAACAGACATCCTTATTTTCAAAGGTTGAGTTTTGTATGTTTAACTCATTCGTATCAAAAGTTGAACCGAAGACAGTGAACACTGCCCTCGATCACTCCGATTGGGTTCAAGCAATGCAAGACGAACTGAACGAGTTTGAAAGGAACAAAGTCTGGCGCCTCATTCCAACTCCTCCGGATGCTTCGGTTGTTGGTCTCAAATGGGTTTTTAGGAACAAAATGGATAAGGAAGGTAATGTCATAAGGAACAAGGCTCGTCTGGTGGTCAAGGGATACTGTCAGGAGGAAGGAATAGATTACGAAGAGACGTTCGCTCTAGTAGCTAGGCTAGAATCTGTTAGAATCTTTCTGGCCTACGCTGCTCACAAAAACATTGAGGTTTTCCAAATGGACGTCAAGTGTGCATTTCTCAATGGAGAACTCGAAGAAACTGTGTATGTGGAGCAACCTCCTGGGTTCGTCAACGAAAAGTATCCAAATCATTGTTACATTCTGGATAAAGCTGTGTACGGCCTCAAACAAGCTTCGAGAGCCTGGTATGTGTGACATCCCCAATTTCACGGCCAGAAAAGACCGATTTGTTTATGCTTTGTTTTCAAAATCAGAGTGATCGTTTAAAGAAAACGGTTGCGGAATTTGTTCCCAAAATAAAATATGATAAAATTTATCAAATCGTTTTTCAAAGAGAATGTATTTTTATTAAATAATAAAACCTCGGGATGTCATGTTCGTTACAGACCAAAAGCATAAACAATGTAAAATAGACCTTACAATAGTTATTCAACTACTGATCTATAATCCAAAATCTCTCGTCAAGTCCGTCGAGTTATACTCTTGTGTCATTACCTGTAATGAAAAGAAAACTGAGTGGGTCAGGCTTGGGAGCCTGGTGAGCATATAGGGTTTTCAACCCACAATAATAAATTTGTTATGTTCAATTATCAAACAATCAACCCAAATACCCATCCCCATTATCTTCTTAAGGTTTCACCCTAAGAACCAACTATCCTTCATTCACTTATTCCTAAGGAATCGGCACGAAATCCATTGCTGCCAAAGTTTATCTATCGAGTACTAAATCCATAGTTAGCAGACGCTAACTCCATAGTCGTCGGGGTTTACTCAAGCGGCACTAACTCCATAGTCACCAAGGTACACTTAACAAGCGCTAACTCCATAGTCGCCAAGGTTTACTTAACAAGCGCTAACTCCATAGTCGCCAAGGTTCATCAAATAGGCACGAAGTCACATCGTCGCCAAGGTCTATACAATAGGTGCTAACTCCATAGTCACCAAGGTTTATACAAAAGGCGCTAACTCCATAGTCACCAAGGTTTACCTAATAATAGGCGCTAACTCCATAGTCACCAAGGTTTATCTAACAGTAGGCGCTAACTCCATAGTCACCAACTAACCCATCTACCCATGTTCTACCCAACAATATTAGTAGATAAAAAATATACATTTGTATACATAGTTTAAAGAAAACCTGTATAGCATGCTTTAATCAACACATATATCACATAACAGATGAGGCACACACACACGTAACACATATCTCATAAAGAAATAAGCAGATCTGTAAGATAGAAGAGAGTGAATACTCATTCACACATAACACAACCAAATATATACACATAGCACGTATTTTTATATAAAATACTTCGTATTATTGTATTAGAAGAAATAACTACACACCCACACATATAAACAACAATATACTTAATACACTCAAACCATACTTGTATTATTATCGTGTTTATGAAAGGTAGTATACACTCACTTGATCAGAAGATGATCGGACAGCACTACGACTTGCAGAAGTAGTAATCCACCGCAGATCTGGAAGATCTCCACAAAAATCGAACTTCTCGCGGGCAGAGCTTCGGCTCGGGAACCGCACTTCTCGGGATCTTCGGGATCTCGGGACTTGCCTCGGGGATAGAGAATAATACCGGGGCGTCGGGGTATTTCTGGCACGCAAAACGATGCAAAACGGGAGAGAGAAGAGAAGAAATTGGCAATTGGGTCGGCTGCCTTCGCATCCTATTTATAGGAGGCTGGAGCCTCGGAGTACGCGGGGCGTACTGGTCCGAAAACGTCACTGCGTGCGTCATCCGAAGCCACTTGCTGCGAATGTCAACACTTCGGAGTACGCGGGGCGTACTCGAATACGCGGCGCGTACCTCGGATCAGACCGGTGACTCCTTCGGATAATGCTTCCGAATTTCCTTTTAAATTTAAATACAAATTGATTAATAAACTTCGGAAATTCATATCTTCTTCATACGAACTCCGTTTTCGACGTTCTTTATATCCACGCGAAGGTGAGACTACGCTCTACAACTTTCGTTTAGACTCCGTCGGCTAATTTTGACTTTTATTTTTATTATTTATTTTTAATAGGCCGCGACAGAAAACTTCGTTATAAATTCATAACTTCTTCGTTTGACGTCCGTTCTCGCCTAACTTTTTATCGCTTTGATACCAACAACGAGATCTTCGATTCTCGTTTAGATTGCTAAGGCTAAATATCGCTCTAACGTAAATTCACTTTTTACGTCGCGCTGTGTCGTGCCGGTTCTGTCGCGAAACTTCGACAGGCCATAACTTCTTCGTTATAACTCGGATTTTGGCGTTCTTTATATGCACGGAAACCTTGTAACATATACTACAACTTAGTTAGGATTATTCATTCTAAATAATCTTCTATCAAAAAGTCATTTTTGACTCTTATTGTCTCTAAATTGACTAGCCCTGATCTACGGGCGTTACAATTATCTCCCCCTTAGGATGATTACGTCCCGGAATCATCAACGAAATAGGATTCGCATACTGACTCCATAAGTTATCTCTCCATTCTAAGTAATAACCCTGATGGGTCGTGTCCCGATGACCTCTCATCATAGTCGGACTCAATTGATATGACCCCTAGGGTCGGAATAACAACTATCTTACTAGACATTACCGAAACAATGGTAATGACATACTTGAATAAAACGGAATCAATTACTAGCTTCTTGATAACCTTGTGACTTCCCCTGATCCAAGCGTGAGTCCTGTGCTTCCGATAGTATAGATCTCTACTACCATTCACACCTACTCAGACTCGTCCCAAGTATTGTCTCGCAGCTAACCAAGTCACCATACATAAATCATATAATCATTCAACACATCAGATAACAAAACTAGGATTTATATTAATTCTTGAAACTATTACACAAAAGTTCAAGTTCACCCTATACTATGCCTCTAACAGGCTATGCTTCCTGATACAGACTTTACCGACTTTATATATTAATATGAAGTCTTCATCCTTTAACCCTCCCATCCCTTTCTGCTTCGTTGAGGAACATGTTGAATGCCCTTGGCTATGGAGGTGTGTTTTTCTGTGGGCAGTCTTTAGAAATATGACCTTCTTCATTACACCTATAGCACATCTTCTTGTTAGGTGCGCACTTGTTGGCATAGTGCCCTGTCTTCCCACATTTGTAGCAAGTCATCTCCTCGCTACATTTCCCGAAGTGTTTCTTCTTACACTTCTCACACCACTTAGCCTCATCTCTCCCTCCAGTTTTCGAGAATTTACTTTCTTTATCGATTATTGAAGATCCTTCACGCTTCCTTTTCTCTCCAACTTCAGCCCTTTCCAGACCCTTTTCTTTTATTTGGGTCTCAACATTTTTGGCTGCCCAGATGGCGGCTTTCAGAGTGGTTGCTTGTTTGACTATCGGACCAAAGTCCGCTGGTAATCCATTCGGAAACTTGTTGACCTTGGAAAGTTCAGTCGTAATTAGGTATGGAATAAGCTTCATCTTCTCCGTAAAGCTCGTAGCATATTCAGTAACGCTCAATTTTCCTTTCTTCAGATTTTGGAAGTCATTGTTGATTTCCAGAAGATCCTGCTCAGAGCAGTATTGCATTTTCATTTGCTCCACGAACTCTTCCCAAGACATCTTGCTAGCTTCCCCCTTGGGCATTGAACCAGCCAGTAACTTCCACCAGCTCAATACTCCAGATTTTAACAGAGGGATTGCAAGAGCGGTCTTCTGTCTGTTGCTACACTCGCAACTTTCAAACATTGTCTCCATTTCGGAGATCCAGTCCATGACTTGCACCGGTGTCGGGCTCCCAGAAAGACATGGTGGTTTGGATGCCATGAAATCCTTGTACTTGCATCCACGTCCATCATTTCCTCTATCCTGGTTGTTTTGGCGAACTATTGGTGGGTTGGCTTGACCAACGGTCCCACTATAGTTTCCTCCTTCAGAATGCCCTCCATTTACTTCGGGCTCTTCTACTCGAATTGACAATTCCTCGCGATTTTGTCTGATCAGACGTCTAGTTTCTTCCATCTGATTATTCAACATTGCCTGGATCATCACTTGAACTCCGGCCATTGTCATTGGTTCAGGCGCTGCTGCCACAACAGGTATTTGTTCAATTACTGGTACTTGATTCCTGTTCTCATCAGCATTTCCAACTCCACTCCTCGTTCTCACCATTTTTGATCTGTACACCGAATATGGTGAAATTAGATCCTTAATCACGATAGATATTCAAATCATCCTTATCACTCCGAAACGTTTATATGCTAGTTCTAATATCGTAGACGTACGCTTAGAATCCTATACACCTAAGGTTTCCAGATCCGGTCGGCAACAGACCATAGATCCGAACAAATAATAGCATCAATATAGCTATCAAACAAAACATTTAGCACGTAAAAGCATTTTAGGCAATTTTCCTAAAATAAAATAGTGCCTGTGTCAATTTAGGTGTACTACCTAAAATATAATGGACACACTCAACTCGCAATCATTGCTTAGCATTCTAAGTTTAAGTCTAGAAATCCTACAAATTCCTAGTTCGCTTAAACTAATGCTCTGATACCAACTGTGACATCCCCAATTTCACGGCCAGAAAAGACCGATTTGTTTATGCTTTGTTTTCAAAATCAGAGTGATCGTTTAAAGAAAACGGTTGCGGAATTTGTTCCCAAAATAAAATATGATAAAATTTATCAAATCATTTTTCAAAGAGAATGTATTTTTATTAAATAATAAAACCTCGGGATGTCATGTTCGTTACAGACCAAAAGCATAAACAATGTAAAATAGACCTTACAATAGTTATTCAACTACTGATCTATAATCCAAAGTCTCTCGTCAAGTCCGCCGAGTTATACTCTTGTGTCATTACCTGTAATGAAAAGAAAACTGAGTGGGTCAGGCTTGGGAGCCTGGTGAGCATATAGGGTTTTCAACCCACAATAATAAATTTGTTATGTTCAATTATCAAACAATCAACCCAAATACCCATCCCCATTATCTTCTTAAGGTTTCACCCTAAGAACCAACTATCCTTCATTCACTTATTCCTAAGGAATCGGCACGAAATCCATTGCTGCCAAAGTTTATCTATCGAGTACTAAATCCATAGTTATCAGACGCTAACTCCATAGTCGTCGGGGTTTACTCAAGCGGCGCTAACTCCATAGTCACCAAGGTACACTTAACAAGCGCTAACTCCATAGTCGCCAAGGTTTACTTAACAAGCGCTAACTCCATAGTCGCCAAGGTTCATCAAATAGGCACGAAGTCACATCGTCGCCAAGGTCTATACAATAGGTGCTAACTCCATAGTCACCAAGGTTTATACAAAAGGCGCTAACTCCATAGTCACCAAGGTTTACCTAATAATAGGCGCTTACTCCATAGTCACCAAGGTTTATCTAACAGCAGGCGCTAACTCCATAGTCACCAACTAACCCATCTACCCATGTTCTACCCAACAATATTAGTAGATAAAAAATATACATTTGTATACATAGTTTAAAGAAAACATGTATAGCATGCTTTAATCAACACATATATCACATAACAGATGAGGCACACACACACGTAACACATATCTCATAAAGAAATAAGCAGATCTGTAAGATAGAAGAGAGTGAATACTCATTCACACATAACACAACCAAATATATACACATAGCACGTATTTTTATATAAAATACTTCGTATTATTGTATTAGAAGAAATAACTACACACCCACACATATAAACAACAATATACTTAATACACTCAAACCATACTTGTATTATTATCGTGTTTATGAAAGGTAGTATACACTCACTTGATCAGAAGATGATCGGACAGCACTACGACTTGCAGAAGTAGTAATCCACCGCAGATCTGGAAGATCTCCACAAAAATCGAACTTCTCGCGGGCAGAGCTTCGGCTCGGGAACCGCACTTCTCGGGATCTTCGGGATCTCGGGACTTGCCTCGGGGCTAGAGAATAATACCGGGGCGTCGGGGTATTTCTGGCACGCAAAACGATGCAAAACGGGAGAGAGAAGAGAAGAAATTGGCAATTGGGTCGGCTGCCTTCGCATCCTATTTATAGGAGGCTGGAGCCTCGGAGTACGCGGGGCGTACTGGTCCGAAAAACATCACTGCGTGCGTCATCCGAAGCCACTTGCTGCGAATGTCGACACTTCGGAGTACGCGGGGCGTACTCGAGTACGCGGCGCGTACCTCGGATCAGACCGGTGACTCCTTCGGATAATGCTTCCGAATTTCCTTTTAAATTTAAATACAAATTGATTAATAAACTTCGGAAATTCATATCTTCTTCATACGAACTCCGTTTTCGACGTTCTTTATATCCACGCGAAGGTGAGACTACGCTCTACAACTTTCGTTTAAACTCCGTCGGCTAATTTTGAATTTATTTTTATTATTTATTTTTAATAGGCCACGACAGAAAACTTCGTTATAAATTCATAACTTCTTCGTTTGACGTCCGTTCTCGCCTAACTTTTTATCGCTTTGATACCAACAACGAGATCTTCGATTCTCGTTTAGATTGCTAAGGCTAAATATCGCTCTAACGTAAATTCACTTTTTACGTCGTGCTGTGTCGTGCCGGTTCTGTCGCGAAACTTCGACAGGCCATAACTTCTTCGTTATAACTCGGATTTTGGCGTTCTTTATATGCACGGAAACCTTGTAACATATACTACAACTTAGTTAGGATTATTCATTCTAAATAATCTTCTATCAAAAAGTCATTTTTGACTCTTATTGTCTCTAAATTGACTAGCCCGGATCTACAGGCGTTACAGTATGAAACGCTTACAAGATTTTTAAAGATGTCTAAATTCAAACAAGGTTCGGTTGACCCAACCTTCTTTCTCAAAAAGGAAGGTAACCACCTGATGATCGTTCAAATTTATGTCGATGACATCATCTTTGGCTCTACGAATCCCAGCTTAACAGCTGAATTCAGAAAGTTGATGGAGACTAAGTTTGAAATGAGCTCAATGGGTCCTATTAACTTTTTCCTTGGTTTAAACATAAGACAGGGACCCGAAGGCATCTTTATTAATCAGGAAGCTTACACAAAGACTCTCCTAGCGAAGTTTGGCATGATGGGAGACTCAAGAGTCAAAGTCCCAATGGCATTCGGCACCAAACTTACCCCTTCACTAGATAAACCGGCTGTCGATATCACGCTCTATCGTCAAATGATAGGCTCACTGATGTATCTAACTGCTAGCAGGCCTGATATCATGTTTTCTGTGTGTTATTGTGCTCGATTTCAGGCTAACCCACGCGAACCTCACATGCTGGCAGTAAAGAACATCCTACGCTATCTCAAGCGAACCACCTCCTTAGGTCTATGGTATCCATCCAATTCAGGCTTCTTCGTTCAAGCCTATTCTGATGCTGACCTTGGAGGATGTGGACTCGACCGTAAAAGCACAACTAGTGGCTGTCAATTTCTTGATGGGAAATTGGTCAGCTGGCAATCCAAGAAACAAACATGTGTGTCGCTGTCTACTGCCGAAGCGGAATATATTGCCGCTGCATCCTGCACATCACAAGTGATTTGGATCCAGAGTCAACTTCGAGACTATGGACTCAATATGAAGAAGATCCCACTATATTGTGACTCTGAAAGTGCAATTAGGATCTGTCATAACCCAGTGCAACACTCTAAAACCAAACACATAGTACTGAGGTATCACTTCATCAAAGATCATGTGGAAGATGGAAATGTCGAAGTTCACTTCGTAAGAACCACTGATCAACTGGCTGACGTCTTTACCAAAGCTCTTCCAGAAGCATCATTCAATAAAATATTGCAAGGACTAGGAATGATGGAATCAGAGTCAGTACCTCACACTACCTCTTAACCTCAAACGTAAGAAGCGAAACCAACCGAACGTTCGAGTTCGGTTCAATCATCTGACTCGCTCATTACTTCAAAAGGTGGTTTTTTCTATGTTGTATATTTTTTTGTACAAAATTTGTTTTTCTTTGTGTAAAAAGTTTTTCCAAATTGCATATCTAAACTCCTTGGTTTCTTAAAAATTTTCCAAAACCGAAACCAACCGAAGGTTCGGGTTCGGTTTTTCAAAATTTTCCTGAACCGAAACCAACCGAACGCTCGGGTTCGGTTTTTCAACTTTTTCCCAACCGAAACCAACCGAACGTTCGGGTTCGGTTTTTCAATCTTTTTCCAAGTTTTTTTTAAATCGTATTTTTTTAACTCTTTTATAATTTTTTTTTAAGTCTTATTTTCTTTATCTTTTTAAATATCAAAATTCCAAAAATATATATATATTTTTTTTGTGTGTGCTCATCTATTTATGGGGATATATTTGATGACTTGCTTAAGTGTCCCTAGAAACATGCTGCTGTATGTGTCCCAAGCCTCATAAGATTTCGAATAATAGCCTTCATGACCTGGTATACACAAACCTTGTCTTCCCAATAAGGCTAACTCATTTATTCTAATCGTGAGCTACCTCACTTTCTTCTCACATGAGTTCAGAGTCTCCTGCTTGGTCCTTATTTTCGCAGCAGAGGTACTATGTTTTCTTTCACCATCCCCATTACACTTCTCCATTACATTCGTTTCATCACTGTAACCCTTGAGACTCTCAGAAACTACCACTGAGGTTTATGGTTACACAACATCTGTGTTTATGATCTTAGTTTCGTGCCACTACGAGCTAAGTGAAACCCAAAATTCAACACCAACGAATTAACGGTGACCAATTAATTTGATCAAGATTTCACCAATGAATTGACGAATGTACCCTCATGAAATCTCAATTTTTCTCTTGAGTGATTCCCATGAAATTGTTACACACCATAACATTTCTTCCCAAGGGATCCAATTTTAAATTTTCATATGCGATTTCATATTAATCAAAGCAAGAACAAAATCAACTCCAACCTACTTGTTCAACAGACTACACCGGTCTCACAAGTACTTTGTTCACCTTCGTTCTTATGTCAAGAAATGAATTGTTGAATCAAAGCGAAACCACCCTTAATTAGCCTTATTAAAAGAAGCCTTTCAACATTTCTTAATAAATGTTTGATCTTCATTCAATGGGATTCCACACTAACACTTTGAGGTCTCTCTTGACCTTGAAGGAAGAGATTTGTGCCCGGGATCATCAGTTTCGTGTCATTATTGACATCACAGATAATCCTAAAAAGAGTTGCTTTATTTCTTTTTCTTTTACACTCTTTGCACGAAAATCCTAGATTTTCAAAAATTCCGTTACTAATTATTTTACAGGCTGGATTATTATTGGATGGTTACAAATGAAGTTGTGGTAAAAAATTAGCCACGTGGGTCATTAATTGAAAACAGCTGTTTAAAAGGGGATAAGACAAAAAGTTGCTGACTCGGCGGGAGTTAAAAGGATAGAAATTCAAACGACGGTAAAAAGGAGGACGCGTGAATTTGAAACGGTCGCGCTTTTTCTGACATTTAAGGACGCGTGTGCTATATCGAAGCGTCATCAATCTGACATTAGAGGCGCGTGTGGAAATGGAAACGGTTCCTTTCTCTGAACCGACGCTTATTGGGCGGCGTAATCCTAGGAAACTGACACTCTCTCTCCTACGTGATCATCGCACGCCCCAACTGTCACCAATCAGTCACTCAAAAACCCGTTTCGTATTTCCATAAGAGATTTGAAACGATTTTTATCTCTCCTATCACCCACTATAAAAAGCCATCAACACCACCTTTTACCTCTTTACTGCCTCCTTAATTCCAAAGCAAAATACTCCCAAACTCTCTCTCGTTCTTCTTCTTCTCCAAACCTGCAACAATGGCTGAATCTTCTTCTGTTCATGCAACTTCTCAGATTCTTCCCATCCGACCCCAACAATGCTTAGTCATTGATCTGAACCCACTGGCATATGATTCCTACATGTCGCCGGTCATAGAATGCCTCAAGTACTCCCAACTTGCTCCTGCACTGTCAAGAATTGAAACGGTGCCAATGGTGGCCTTATCTCAGGTCTATGCGACGGCTTACTACGACAAGGCCGTCGACCGGGTATTCTTTGAAGTGGGAGAACACAAGACTTTAATTTCTCGCCCCCGTTTCTGCAATATGTTAGGGTTTGCTGCTGACCCATCGCGAGTTCACCCGGAGACGATTCCGGTTGGGTTGTTCTACAGCATGTTTTACAACATGGGCTACACAGAGGTTCTCACCTCCGTCGCCAGGTTTAAGAAGTACTCCCTACCGCCCCAGTGGAATGGGTTATTTACAGTTCTCTTCAAAGGACTGTCAGAGAGGAGCTCCGGATCTGACGGTGCAAGTCGTCTTTTCCTTTCGATATTGTATGGGGTGTACAACGAGATAAACCTGGACTATGGGTTTGTCCTATGGCAACAACTAATTCAGAGCCTCTCTTCCTCATCCCGACACTCTGAGGTGTCGCTGGCCCAGTTCTGGATCTTGATAACAAGATGGGCCATGGACAAGTTTGATGTCCCAACTGCTGATGGTGCATCGATGTCTTCTATTGGTACGTTCCATACCAAGAAGATCATCGTCTCAGATGCATCAAAATTTTCATTCATTGGCTCCATCCCGGAGACAATGTATGGAAGTGTGCCCTCCGACAGCAGATTGATCCGGACGATCAAGGAGGTTAAGCCAACTGGTCCAAGGGAACTGACACCTGACATGCTGCGATCGATTCATGATGCCGACAAACCGGTGGCCAGGAGCAAAAAGGCAGAGAAGGGGAAGCAAGCGTCCAAAGCCCCAAAAGGACCTTGTCCTAAGAAGCGAAAACAACCAAAGGCTGCTTCATCCCCACAACCGAAAAGGAGGAAGACCCAAAGGAAGCGAAAGCTCGTTATTCCCTCCTCTTCAAGCGAATCCGAAGGTGGGAGTTCGGACTCTGAGGGATCACAAGAAGACGAATCTCCTCAACGAGGCAACACACCCCCTCGGTCCCCAACCCCAGAGATGGAACTTCATCAATCCCCAGTTCCTTCACCTCCACCCACTATTCCTATTTCCATTCCCACCATAAACCCCACTATTCCCCCAACCTCTATCCCTATACCTTCTCCCATATTCACCACATCAACCGAAACACCACCAGTTACCGAAACCCCTCCAGTAACCGAACCTCCACAAACCGAAACACATACCACCCAAACTACCCATACACAACCACCACCCGAAACTAACCCCCCACCCACTCAACCTAAACAAACCAAACCCACAACACCCCCAGCTTCTCCACCACCTCAATCTCCAGAAGACGCCTCCGATGGCGGTGATCAATACCTTGGTGGTGATCACATGAACTTCGATTCAGTCTACTATAGTCCGTTTCAAGTTCAGAGTGATGAGGAGGATGATGCTCCAGTGACACGGAAGCATCTTCGTGAGCTTAACGAGAAGGTTGATCAACTTCTCGCCTCCTCTTCCAACCAGCAGTCATCTTTGTCTGAAGCTGCCCTTCAGAAGATCGTTGACGCCTTCTCCCAGGCTCAACATGATTCTATGGCATCAACTACTGCTGCTATAGACGCCTCCACCCGAGCCTGTGAGGCAGCGACCGCAAAAGTCGATAAACTATTCAATGACGCTTCTGTCCTGCTGCAGTCTTTGCAGGAAAGCGCCGAAGCCACTAAGACAACTCTGGAACCAGTTGTTCAACAATTGGCCCAGTTTGTCAAGACGGAGCTGTCTTCGTTCGCTACTCTCAGACAACGTCTTAGCGACGACAACTCGGCACTTCGTGCCTCCATCGATGCCCGCTTGGCAAAGCTACAAGAGGATCTTGCGGCAGAAAATTCTCTGATGGACGTCTTAGCGAGTAAGACTACCGCCCTTAAGGTCAAGAGCACGCAGCTTTCCAATTCCCAGCAACAATTGGATGCTCTTCGATCCAAGAGGGAGGTCATAAAGACGTGTGTTTCGGATGTCCACGCAGCTCTCTCAAACATCCTGGAAGCACATGACCCCATCCTTAACCACTCAGTGAGGCGAACCCTCGCTGAAAAACTGTCTCCGGCCATGGACCTTTTAAGTAAAATTGAAGGCCTACCGAGTTTCATGTCCATTCCGAAACAAGGGGAGATGAGAAGCAAGGATCGAAACCACCTCCTTCCGCCAAAGCGACTCACACAACCGAACCAACCCCAACTAGTCATGCCTCGGGTTCGGGTGTGAAGAACAAGGGCAAAAACATAGCAGAGGGAGGAGATGAAGATGAAGATGAAGATGAAGACAAGGAGACCATTGCGGACATGTTAAAAAGAAAGAACAGTCGCAATGCTAAAGACGATGCCAGTCGTGTGGCGCGTGAGGCTGAAGAAGCCGAACGAAAGCAAAAAGAAGCCCACGATCTCCTTGAGAGCCGAAAGTTGCTCTTCCTTTCCTGGACTAGGGATCGCATGATAAAAGAGGCCCTAGAGACTCCAAGCATACTATGGCTCGAGCCGGTGATATCATTCGACTCCAACAACTCTATTGATTCGCAGTTTGATATGCCGCTGACTCGAAAGGCGTTCATCTTCCACGCCTTCTCTAACATTTTTGAAGTCCCGCATCCGAACGATGAGCTTGACAGGGAGCTCATTGACTTCTACCTGGAGGCCGCTCGCCCTCAATACCTTACATGGAGCGCCCAGAAGATTGTTAGTGTTCGGGTGCTGAAGCCATATGCCGTGGGGAGATTCACAAACGTTAAGTTCAAGCTCATCCGAGGATCTGCAAGAACTGCCCACATCATCTCCCTGGCGGATCTGCCCAATCTGAATCCTCATGATTGGATAGTCTTGTACAATATCCTGCTGACAAATGAATCTGAATATGGTCCCATCATAGACCATGTCAAAAGGATGCTGGCATGCTATATCATGGAGGTTGCCCTAATGGATCAGGAGGTCGCCACAGTTTTTAAGAAGAAACCGAAAGTCGCACCTGTGGGATCGGCCAGTGATCTAAATCAAATGCAAATGGGTAAGATTGATCTGAGGCGAAACTCTGTGATGTTCACTAGAGCCGAAGGACATAAATGTCTCTTCGCTTTAGCTGACAAACATCTTTACACTACAACTTGCTTGGAGCATGTCTTATCAATCATCAAGCGGTGTAAAGACAATTCGGCTGATGACATCAAGTACTTCAATGATATGATCAATTGGTACATCCGGTTTAGACAGACCATCCTCTCCATAACCAAGTGTCTGTTTAACACCGTGAAGAAGAAGGTACCAGCTTCAGCTGCCGGCCCAAGTAAGAAGTGAAAGTCTCGCTCCAAATTGACGCAAAGGGGGAGATTGTTGGGCTGAAGATAGTTTTGATGTTGCGTCTTTTGGGCTCGTTGTTTAGCCTTGTATTCTCCGGTTTGGGCCTGTCCAACCGAGAGCCTTTTATGTATTGTATATAAGTTAAATGCTTGCATGCATATTAGGTTAAGATTGCTGAGATTATCGACATAGCGATTCATCAAGGTACAATATTTTTCTTTAGTCGTTCTTGTAATCTTCTAATCCTTTACAGTTGATGTTCTTAATCGAGCTCTTCTAAGGATTTTATTTAATCATTCGACACGTTTGATTCAAGCTGTTTTGTTCTTATTATTGCGTTTTTGTTGTTTCATATTCATATACTTGTTCAAGATCTAATCGATCTTCATAGATTAAAAGTTGTTTTAATCCCATCAGCAAGCATAGTCTATGTGTGATCACATCTTGGAGATAAAGTCGCATATTGACAAGCCGGGAGAGTTGGGTGTCAAAGTCTCGTGAAGGTTGGATGTTCAAATCACTTTCTTAGTAACATAGTGAGTCTCTTTGGGACTACTATGAGACAGACTATGACATGACCCTTAATGATCTTATCTATTTGCTTGGTGTTGTGGAATCAACAATGATTTGGAACACCAATAAAGCAAATTTGATTAAAAGAACAACTTCCCAAACCTTAAATGGACATTGGCAATGGTAGCATTGGATATCTAGAAAAGCATTTCTCTTCCCAATGGAAAGGGATCGGCCATAGTCCACTCGTTTGACCAAATGGTAATGAGAAAGGCTAAGTCTGAGATAGTCTCATGTGCCATTACCAAAGGGTCTATATGTTTTATTGCCAAAGGGAGGGACACTGATTGCGAAGCTTCCCTATTCACCTGAAAGGTCATAAGGTTGATCTAGTCAAGAGGTTTGACTCTACTTCGGGTAAAGTCCACTGACTAACTCTATTAAGTTTCTATTTGGAGATTCTTATTACATAATGTGAATGGGTCACATGTTGATGTTTTAAGAATCAAAAGAAAATATAGGAAGCTTAAAGTAAGTATATGTTGATTCTGATTGCGAAGGTGGGTTTCGATCGCATGGTTCGGTAATCAGAATTTTGAGCTGTTGCTTAAGAGTTATAATATATTGCTTATGAATAGATAAAAACAAGATTTTCATGTGGATTGTAAGGATAAGTTTTTCCGCAAAGTTTTAAAATAAAAGAAAAAAAGGGGTTTTAATTTTATTTATTTTAAAAATATCCTTACAATGGCATCTGTGGAAAATTGTTGCTTATATGTTTCCAGTAATAGCAATATTGGAAAGTGGATTTGATTCCTTCATTTGTGGTAGTGTCTGAATTTACCAAATGAAGAAAGTTTTTCATCACCCAAGTTTCAATTGGACAGAAACTCGGAATCATACAAGTTGTATTGTATGATGAATGAGAATTTTCATCTTTGAAAATCAAGACTAATTCTTTGATCACATGTATATGTGAGTCAATTGAAGGACTAAGGAATTAGGTACACTGGGTGTGCGCTGGTCAAGGTCCACCACAAAGATTGATTTGTCATGATTAACTAAAGATTAGTAAATATGATTATACTTATGAAGTTAAGTATAATTCTGTAACATTGGAAAGGTTACAATGTATGACAAAACAAATGAGAAGAATCAAATTAGGCAGAAAGATAAAAGTTTCTCCAATCTGAAAGGATGGGAGAGTACTTTAGTATCATATTTCATGATCATCTTAATGATTATGAAACCATATCACAAATTCATACTCTAAGGACGTCTTAGTGCATTGTTATGGCTAAGAAGAGAGGTCTTGAATTGTTGGATTGGTTAAGATCAACAAGATGAGTCATACTTCGTTCCAAAACAATTCTTAGAGTCATACTCCAAGACTGTAACCTTGAGTGACATAAAGGAAGATTTATTAACACTAGTCGAATGTAAGAGTAAAATGTTTTCTACTCTTGTGCATTTGAGATTGGTAAGTTGTGATGTCTTGGATGAGACAAAGACCAACTAAGACCAATTGTGTGAAGTGTTAGTCTTGATAAGAATCCGCACTATCCCTTGAATATTTGTTTTGTCAAGGAACAGTTCTTGACTGGGGAAACTTATATGTCAAGAGGACAGTGGGAGCCTTAAATATCCTAAAAGAGTTTCAAGATTTAATCAAGAGTAAAACCTGTAATTTATCACTAGCACACTACTTAAGGTTTGCAACCTATCGTGTTGACATAATTCTTATTTCTGTACCTACTTCGAATAAGTTGAATTTGCATGTGAGTTATCAGAGTTCAACTAGGAAGCATTGGTGGGCCTTGTGCTACCAAGGTGACAAGAAACTAACACTGAACAAGTTTAATCCATGTAAGGCTGAATTTGTCACTAACCTTATCGTGTGATTATGTTTTTGACAAATTCACATGGATAGGAACTCATACACTATAAAAACTAAGTGTCATAAGGTTTCTCTCTGATTCATGAAAATGATGGTGAGGAAACGCTTTCACTAAGTAGATTTTAAGTAGATAGCAATTGTGTTGTTTGCATTTTCAAAAAGTCGTTAGTGGAGCATGTGTGGTTAACCGGCACACTAACATGGACTTGTGAGAAATGGAAAAGATCTAAGGAATTGAGACTATGATTACGGCATGCCTTTTCATAGTTCTGAAAATTGTTTAGACACACATGTGAGCTATCTAAGAAAGGGTGTATGAATCTAAATTTCAGAAGTCCAGCAGATTTTTGAAAATATGTCAGAGCTAGTGGGAGCATAAGCGTAATGCTGATATTCATGATGTTAGTGGGAGCATGATTATTACGTTTAGTGTTGCAAGTTAGAAATGTTAATTATAGAAAACAAAGGTTCAATTTGTGAAGTTGCAGGGGTTGAAAAGTTGTTTTGCTATAATTAAGGGAGAGGAAATTATACTTCATTTCAATTCTAAAGAATAGATTGAGATTTTAATCATCTTTAGTCAAGAATATATGTATGAATTTTATGTCAGAATGGTTCGACTTAACGAAATTCTATATATATTGCGTTCTCAAAATTCAATTATGACTACGACATTCCTCTTCATAGTTAAATTTTGAAAACATGGCAAATAAAAAATATTGTAGCAAGAGACTAGTCTAGTATCATGTCTTTATGTGAGACATCATGAATCGTGTCCCATATGCTTCAGATATACGATCGATTTCATGTGCTATAATATTCATCATTTCTAAATTTTCCAAATGCTCAGGGCATTTAGAAGGGAAAAGTCTAGAACTGGATATGACTAAAGTGATTAAGCAATTGTCGAGGACAATCTTAGGTTCACCAAAGATTGGTTGCTCAGGGAAAGTTGGAAGTATGATGTAAGTTGTCGGAAAGGACCATATTGACATATTCTGAAAAGAAGTAACTCTTGTTCGGAAGTGATAGTCAAAATGAGACTATGCAAATGTCTCCATAGGTGGAAGTTATTCAATCTATGTAAGATTAGAAAACCTTAATGCAAGAAGGATGTTCAAAGCAATGTACTTTAAATATGAGACTTCCGTTCCATATAAGTTGACCTTCTTTGGAATACTCTGTAATGACTGGTGACAAGGTTTTGGTGACTTTGTGCATAATCATTACAAGAGGAACATTGCATAAAAGTTTAAAATCTAACAGTTTTTTGGTAAATGATAGGAATCGGGGATTCTCACATTTACAATAAGGATTTGGGATTGTGAAATGAGTATCAATGGAATCATGTTCAATTGATCTACATCACAAAGTAAAGATCATAGACAAACATAGTGTGCATACTTGGAATGTGGCATAACTATTGTTTAGAAAACAAAGTGTACATGCTAGGAGCATGGGACGACTGTTGTTTTTATTCAAGTCTTAAGTTGATTGTTTGAAACATTATACAATGAATAATGTGTAATCAATATGGTGATAAATAAAAGGTGGTTCTATTTATATTTAAAAGGGTTCTGAGACCATATTGGATTCGATTATTATTGTGTTTCACTTTGCATGTTTTGACTTCCAAAATAGCTAGGTTATTCTTTCCGAATGACTAAGTTATTTAAACACTCCACAGTCGTTCGTATGTTGGAAGTAGGTATGAATCAAGACTATCATGAATCGAGTTTGTAGATGGCTAAATGGGTTTAGTCATAGCAATGGTTGCTACAACATTCATGAGTGCTCATAAGTTATGAGTATTGGAATAAACCCACGCTCACTTGTATCACTTCATGGAATTTATCTCGAGTGATCGTGAGACGGTAATATCATATAAATCTTCAAACCTAGAGATATGAGTTGTTACCTATGAGTTGGTTGTGCATTGATTGCACGTAAACGCATCAGTAACTTGATGTTATAAAACGTGCCTTTGTGTATAATTCAACAAGTAGTAGAACAAGCATATGAGTCGAAGTTTATATGTTCCTTCTAGAAATAGAAGCGATATCTGGGCCCCTCGATGATTTTGTTGTGACCTATGTACCGGCCAGTCAGAACTAAATTGATGTGTTCGATTAAGTTCTTTGTCAAACAAATCGAAAATCGGGAAACAAACTGCTGGACAATAAGTACGACGTTGTTCCATGTATTTGTCCGGCTGATATCATGAGAACAGAGGATTATATGATCACTTATCTAAAATGGCGCTTCATAGTTCAACAGAGTTTTTGAGAGCTACGATTGCTGGTTGGTTCCTGAAGTAACATACGCAAATATAGTTATTAGACTTATCCAAGTGGGAGTCTGTTGGATAAGGTGTCTAAGTCCATAACTTATTTGGTACATACTTGACCCAACCCGACATGGTCCATTTGGGTTGCACTTCACCCAAACGATTTATGGATAATTTTATGAGAATTGTATACTTACGATTTATTAATATATTATAAGTTATAATATATTAATATGAAGTCATGTTATTTAATTAGTTTTAGTTATAATATATTAATATGAAGACTGATTAAATTATGGGCTATTATATTTTATATAGTCTGGGCAAATACTTATTTGTTAATAGGCTAAGCTAATATGGAAGTCCATGGATGATCCATGGAGCTTTTAACCCATGGATCCTTGGAGAGGAAAAGACATGGGTTATTAGCGTTTAACCCTAACCATGCACACTATATAAAGAAGCATGTGATGCAAGAAAAGTGGCACTAGTGTCACTAGTTGTGTGAGACTTAGTGGTGGCCGACTCCACAAGAAAGTATACTACTCTCTCAAAGTTTTCCAAACGTTTGGGGTGATTTGTGATTCCATTTGAGGCATTCACACTATTGGTGCTTGGCTCTCAAACTCCAAACAATCAACGATCATCAAAAGGTATGTATTTCTACTAGTAGTTTTATGATTCATAATCCTTATGCTATGCTAGTTAGGAAGAAACCTTGGAAATTATTATTTGCATGTATTTTAGAAGAAAACATAGATCCAAGGTTTATTAGGGTTGCATGCACACTTAGGAAGTGTTAAATTGCTCAAAACCCAACAGATTATATGATCACTTGTCTTAAAATGGCGCTTCATAGTTCAACAGAGTTTTCGAGAGCTACGATTGGTGGTTGGTTCCTGAAGTTATATAGGCAAATACAGTTATTAGACTTATCCAAGTGGGAGTCTATTGGATAAGGTGTCAAAGTCCATAACTTATTTGGTATATACTTGACCCGACCCGGCATGGTCCATTTGGGTTGCACTTCACCCGAACTATTTATGGATAATTTTATGAGAGCTATACACATATGTTTATTAATATATTATAAGTTATACTATATTAATATGAAGTCATGTTATTTAATTAGTCTTAGTCTTAAATTAATTATGAATTAATTTAGAGATTAAAAGGAAGACTAATTAGATTGTAGGCTATTGGTTTTATATGGTGTGGGCTAATACTCATTTGTTAATGGACTAGGCTTGTATGGAAGTCCATGGATGATCCATGGAGCTTTTAACCCATGGATCCTTGGAAAAGGAAAGGTCATGGGTTATTAGGGTTTCACGCTAACCATGCACACTATATAAGCATTCTTATGTTGCATGATATAGCAACTAGTGTACTAGTGTATGTGCTTGTGTGTGGCCGAAAATATAAGTGTGTATACACTCTCTCAAAGTTTTCCAAGTGTTTGTGGTGATTTGTGATTCCATTTGAGGCATTCACATTATTGGTGCTTGGCTCTCAAACTCCAAAGAATCAATCTCATCAAAAGGTATGTAATCTCATCTAACTCTTTTATGTTTAAAAGATCCCCATGCTATGTTAGATAGGTTATGAACCTTGGAAAAATTATTGTTTTGCATGTATTAGACAAACATAGATCCAAGGTTTATTAGGTTTGCATGCACACTTAGGAAGTGTTAGATTGCTCAAAACCCAACACAAAGAACCTTTACAGCTACAACCTGGACAGTCATCACAGAACTGAGAACATAGGAGGCCACTCGCCAAATAGAATCATGCTGACACATGAAGGTAATGAGCATACTGGTGCAACTCTAGTTCTATAAATAGACCCTACAACATTTCAAATTGCGGTAACAGCCGCCGTGACAGCAGTCATGGCACACCTCGACGCTAACAACACAAACAAAAGCGGGAACGACGCCGAAAGCTCCAATCGTAATAACAACTAGGGACACCCCGAGTATGTTCCTGCAACGACGCCCTAAATCAAGGACATACCAAAAGACAACAAACAGTGACATTCCATACCACCACCATCCCTACTACCTCAGTGCCGACAAGACCATATGTTGGAAACCTGCCAAAATGCACCAAGTGTAGCTTTCATCACAAAGGAATGTGCAAGGAAATGCACTGCAAGAACTGTAATGAAAAGGGGCTTACCATAAATTTTTGTAGGGTGCCGGCTCAACAGACTGCCCAAAACACAAAATCTGGGATGAGTCGGACTTGCTACAGATGTGGAGAAGTAGGGCATTTCATAAAGGAGTTCCCGGAGACTAAAAACAAAGATGTCTAGAGCGTCAGAAGTGTTTTAGTAATAGAGCATGGGAAAGCAGTAATAGACCCCGCTGAGATTACGGTACGTTCATTCCCGATAGCACATATGCATGGATACTATATAATAGCAACACGGAGAGGAGTATTGTGAGTTGTATATTTAATCAATCTCTCAACCAAAAACCTCAAAAACATAATCGAAATATTTAAAGTAGAATTGGAATAATCAAAAGCACTAGAGACGTGTACATAGGGTGCACTCTAACACTAAATCAACCAATTCGTTCAAATAATCCTAACATCGGTCATAATAAAAATTTACAACATTTTCATTTTAACAACGTATTAGTTAGTTTCCTCACCATACCGATGTCATATATTAAGAAAAGGCCATTTGCCTAAACCCATCGAGTAATAGAACCCTCGTTGTTTATGGCGACAAACGGGACACAATCCCCCGACCCACCTTTTATAACAAGACTCAGAAGTACCTACATAGGAGGTACCACGCCGTCCTAGCCCGTGCTGTGGATAAGAAACAAGAAGAGAAAGACATCATGGATGTTGAAAAATCCCATAACCTTCTCGATATATTCCGAGAAGATCTCCTGGGAATACCATCCGTACGGCAAGCCGAGTTCAAAAATCAACCTAAGTGCAGTAGTTGTGGAAAAGGGTTGTTGTAAATGTCATCTCACCCAAGTTAATTACCCCACTCAAGTAGAGACTATGGACCCATACTAGTGAATCTATGATTACTAAGTGTATATATTGGAGCCCTATCTAATTAAGATTCTATGGACTTAGGGTTGGTAATTCCGCTTTAAATCCTTTTCCTTGTTTGGATGTGGGCTTAGAATAGAATCACCGATTCGACTGTCTTTTCAATCTTAATTATATACGACTTATAAACACAAAGAGACGATAGATGAATCAGTTATGAGTCATACCATGAACTCCATGACAAGTTACCTAGGACAGTGGATGGACATGCTACCACTTGAGAGATCGTAGACAAATCAACCAAACCCACACACTTTCTACCGACCAAGGCTACAAAGAAAAATAGAAAAGCTGACAGGAGCATATCACAAGAAGATTGCGAGACTGTAGAATATACCACTATCTGTCATTTTGGATAAGGGATAGGTGATTCGCCTCGTGTTTTCGATATTCGTTAAAGAAGTCCTTTTTATCACCCTCAAACTGAAAGACAAAGAGGAAGAACCATTCATCGAATCCTTATACAACATCAACTATCACATTAACATCAAAGTCGCGTCATTCGAAGCTCTCTGCAAAAAGCAAGTGTAGATCACCTCTTTGATGGGATGAGGTAGGTGACACGCAAATAGCTAACAGGCAAGTTCCTAACAACACTCTCACCAACCCCCATATCATACGAGAAACTACAGAGAAGATTGTTCAAACCCGTGAGCGATTGAATGCATCCCAGGATCAGAAGAAGAGCTTGTCTGATGAGACTCTTGTTATTCCACTGGATGAAATTGAAATCAACGGGAGTCTAAACTTCATCGAAGAACCAGCGAAAATCATGGATCAGAAGGTCAAAAGGACAAAACAAAGTCACATGCCCATAGTGAAGGCTCGTTGGAACGCCAAGCGAGGACCGAAATTCACTAAGGAATGCAAGGATAAAAAAAAAAAAGAAAACACCCCCAATTCTTTAGTGATATCCCGTCCACAAGTTGAATTTCGGGGCGAAATTCTTTTAACGGGGGAGAATGTAACAATTGGTAAAAATAGGAACGATCGTACGATGCTATGTTATGATTATTAAGCAATATGAGTACTTTATCAAGAATGGTTGAAGGAATTTAACCTCTTTTATTTAAATAAGTTATTGTGAAATATAAAACAAGTAGCTATTGATAAATTTCGTTATGATGTATGGCTACGAACCATCACCGGTTTGTGAAATTAGCATATAACATCATTTAAACGCAACAAACTTACTTTTTGTATCAACATTTCTATAGTTGATAAGTAAGTTAGGTTCTATGTAAAACGTTTGCTTAATAGATGTGGAGGATCTAAATTTGACAAATATATGAACCAAAGTGACAAAACGTGTTTAACGATATGTTAACCGGTTAAATGTCACGAAATTATACATTGGTCAATAAATTTTATATTTAAATAAATTAAAATATAAAATGAATTATTATAAGGTATAATTAGAATGTATTTAAGTGTTATTGAATAAAAAGAATAAAACATAAACATTAAAGTTCAAATACACAAAAACTACATTGTTATTTTATACTAAGTATACATGTATGTATTTGTATATATGTATTATTATCTAGTGAATGAATAGTTATTGGTCATGACTTAAAGTGATTTCATGTAAGTTTTATGATGTCTAAATCAATTAAGATAAGAGAATTGGTGGAGATAAGTGCCAACTTAATTAATAAGTGCTTAATCACTTAAGACATTTTACTAAGAATGCTTCTTAATCCCTCTTCTAATTTTCGAGATTAAGACCTTCCCTCTCCTTAACTAGAACTCCTAACTAACTAAATAACTAGTAGTTAGTTAGTTAACTAACCCTATCTCTAAGCAACCACCCAAGCAAGTGGCTAGACAAGATCACATCACTTAAACTCACATCCCATCACAAGCTGGTCTAGGTTTTGTCCCCTTATCCTCTTCCACTCTTTCCTCCTTCCTATCCACGAAATTTCCTCTTCATTTTACCCTCAATTGACCAGCCAATACTCCAAGGAATTACTCTCAACCTTCATCTCATTTTCAAGCAAAAGAACTTCCATCCAAATTCATCAAAACCATGAACTAAAGGGCTGCTGTCCCTTTTGTGTCTCAGCCACCATTTCACCCATATACACCTTCCTTTTGCTTGATACTTTTACCACCAAAGACCCCTGGAAGTTACTTGTTATGATACTCAAAATTATTGATTCAAAACAGTGAGTAAACTACCTTTTTTCTTGCTCTTTTGCTGTGAAATTTTCATGAAAGCAACATAGCCAAAAGAGTGGCTGTTTTAGAGCATCAAACCAACAACCAAAAGTTCATCTTCAACCTTCCATTCTTCAAGTATTCACATAAGTTGAGTTCATACCCCTACATTTTCATGTTTTCTTCCAGTTTTAAGGGGGGGAATACAAGTTAGAACACTAAACATAACTTGAATTTAAATGACAGCTTTCTACAGAAAAGTTGAGTCCTGTTCACGGACTGTTTTGACCATCTTAAACTTAATATCTTTCAAAACTGTACAATATGCAAATAGTTCAAGTTTATACCTTTCTAAGGACTACTCGCACGCGTTCATACAATTTTTCTACAATTTATGGCGATTTTTATAAAACTGCCTGTCATTTCAGAAGTGATTTCGGACCAGTTTGTGAAGATGTTCATTTTTACACTAGTTTGAGACCACTGAAAATAATACTAAAAATTAGGAACAAAGTAGACTAATTTTATAAACTCTCAGAGGTTACGGATTCAGTTTTTGACTTACAATGATTTTTCTATGAGTTTTCTAAAAACAGGGACGGTAAAGGGTAAAACTGTCAAAAGTTGTTTATAGATTTATTAACACCTTCTAACATTTTTGAGCAACGTTTATACATTAAGGAAGTTAAAACACAATCATTTAAATATGTTTAATTACCATTTTTACAAAAGTGATAAGTACAAAAAGGTCTTTAGTATCAAACTTAAGGATTATTTCATGCAAAGTTTCTAATAAAAACGTAAGAATATGAACAACAATTACGAAACACACCAAATCATCATTTAAAATTTATACATATATATAACCATATACACATATATGTTTTGTTTACAAACTTGTCTTCAATATTGAAAATATACATATATATGTTTTGTTTACAAACTTGTCTTCTACATAAAAAATATACATATATAGTTTACGAAACTCTACTCCATTTGTATCCTGTTGAGCAAAGGGTAAAATATTGTCAAATGCATATCTAAAGATTTCACGTCATTTTTCATAGCTATCCCAGTCTTAGGGGATGATCATTTATACAAACATTTTCACACGTAAATCTGTTTTTATACTAAGTTTTGTGAGACATTAACTTCACGTACGTTCGAGTACACATTTCAAGTCCTATATTATATACCAGAATCCCTTGTGGAGGGGAGCATGGTGTTTGTGTATAGGTCTATACGGGCTTGACAACCCCGCGCCCTGACTGGTAGCTACAGTCCACCATTTGGGGTGACAAACGTCAGAACATTCCAACGCCTGAAGAACGTTGTGGATAGGCATTTCTAGTCAATAGCATGGTTATAAAACTCACATGGAGTATTAAAAACACATTGATTTACTGGGTTTTTTATGTCCCAGGGATTCAGTAATTACAGGTAACAAACAGCTTTTGAAGAAGGGACGCTGCGGCGCCAGTTTAAATTCATATTTTGGCATCATATTGTAGTTGGTTTTGAACATGTACCTTTTAACAATGTAAACTTTCAATTATATATATGATGGTTGTATTGCTTTCTTTACTATGTATTCATTTGTTACGTTACCACATGAAATCATCCGCCCCCGAACGTTTCCACCTTCCGGTGTGGGGGTGTGACATAATTCAAATCAAAATACAAAGAACTAATCTTTATCATATAAAACAAGTAATTATCTTAAATTTGGCAATTATCTATTAATTGAATGAGGATAATAATTACCATATAGTGAAAATGGAATTTTCATAGTTAAAAACGTTTATGGTAATTATCCTTAACCAATTGCAGTCAAAATCCCAAAAAATCAGCCGATAGACCCGTGAACTTGTCGAGCCAGCTTTGGACTCGTCGAGGTGCCAGTGAACTCAAAGAGTTCATATATGGACTCGTCGAGTCCATGTTTCAGATCCAATTTTTTGAGATTTCCAGCTTTGAATAATTAAGCATATCATCAAATAAATAGATAAACAGCCTAGGCTCTAATACCACTGATAGGTTTTTAGTATAACAAAAATCCTGTGGTGTACATGCAAACCCTAAAGCTTTGGATCTAGTTTTTCTAATTCTACATGCAATAATCATCCAAAGCTTTTGAACCCTATATATAGCATACACAAATCGAAAATCATAACTAATGAAGAGTTAGGATATTACCTTTCAATTGTAGCTTGATAACCTTGAGCTTTTGAGAACTTAGCACCAAAAATGTGATGACTCTAATTGATCCCAAACACAAAAGCAATTAGAGAATCTTAGAGAGAGAGTGGAAAACTAAAATTTGGCTCTGGGAATCCTTAGGGTTTCTGGTAGTCGAAAATATGAAGCCAAGGGATATTTATATAGGTGAATAATTAGGGTTTGAGTCAAAGACCTAATCTGGTTGCTTAGGCTCTAAGTAGCCCATAGGAATCTTCCAGAATACCTATCCTTGAAAGATTTCTATATGGGCTTCCATATAAAACCATCCATCCCTTAACTTAGGGATCCTCAGCTCATTTTGCAGTTATCCAATAATTACACTATCAGCCCCTTAATTTAATTTATCTCTTTTGACCACAAAATTAATTCTAAATTAATTCTTTACCAATATTAATTAAACAATATGATTTATCTTTTAATATATTATTCTCATAATATATTAATAAATCACAATTATTCTATTTCTCCATTATTCATCCAGTCAAGTTACTTTGGTGAAGGCAACCCAAAAAGACCATGCCACATTCGGGTCAAGTACATACCAAATGTAGTTATGGGCTTAGACATCTAATCCAATAGATTTGGCCAATATGAAGTCTGGGGTATATACATTTCGAGCCAATGGAGGAATTTATCACAAAATCGGTCAGTTAGTTCCACGGGATGGAAAACCTAGGTACTTACAATTATATTTCTATGATTTTGAAACAGACTTTACACATAGACTTCAATAGCAAAATCTTGACAAAAGCATCATTCAAGCGTTGACGAATTCTCTTGCTACAAGTCCATATGCTACAACATTTCAAAGAATTTGTGAGCTAGGACCTCTCGATAACTATTGAGTCACTTTGAAAGCATCGGTGGATCTTGACCAAAGGGTATACAATCGACCTACCACATCTGAGGTTTGGATATTATTATTTACTTTTACTTAGGTTGAAGTCATTATATCAATTTACATGTTATATATAAAACATACTAAAATAAAAAATTATGTAGGTTGTTGGTATTTGGGTAGAAGGTAATGACAATATAACCACTTATAAAAGAAGCATTGTTGTGTATAGGCATTCTGACTACAGTACATAAATTCAACCCTACGAAATTTGTTATGATCCCTTGTCTTATTCATTGTTATTTCCTATTGGTGAGCCTAGTTCGCATGCTAAAATAGTAAGAGATAAGGTGTCTATTAATGAAGTTATTGTTGATAAAGAAAATATTAAGGATGATGTAGAAGGTATGTATGTTTCTACTATCTTAAAATGAATAATTTAGATGAAAGTTTATGTATAATTTATTTGTTTTGAACATTCCCATCATGTAAGGACTAACTTAAGAAAGGGTAGGAATATTGTAACAATGCGTGAGTATTACTGTTACAAATTCCAGATTCGTTCATCTAATAATTTGATATTATTAGGGGGAAGATTGCTAAAACAGTTTGTGGTATATATCTACATAAAGATTGAGACATCACGATTGCTCTTTTGTAGACTAAACCAAAAAAAGATAAGATCGGACCTTTACCAAGGAATTGTGGATTGTGTCAATGCTGGCAAGGTTGAACCAAGTAGAGTCGGAAAAAGGGTTGTCTTGCATGCATCTTTTATTGGAGGTCCACGTGACATGTGATGGTGGTTCCTGGATGCAATGACGTTAGTTCAAGATGACGGAAAGCCTGATATTTTCCTTACCCTAACATGCAATCCAAGTTGGACGGAAATTGTTAATGATTTGAAACTTATCCAACGTGCTCAAGACCCGCCAGACCTTGTATCAAGAGTGTTTCATGCAAAACTAGAAGATCTTAAAGATCAACTTCTCAAGAAGCATATCCTTGGCATGGTACGAGCATATGTTTATGTGGTAGAGTTTCAAAAATGTGGTTTGCCACCTGTGCATTTCCTCCTGATAATGAGACCAGAACAAAAGGTGACAAATCCAAACCATTATGATAAGATGGTGCATGCAGAACTTCCCGACCCAAAAAAGTATCTCAAAATGCATGAATTTGTTGTCAAACACATGATGCATGATCCTTGCGGTCATTTACGAGACACGAGTCCTTGTATGCAAGGTAAGCCATCACAATGTTGTTAGAGATATCCTAGACAATTTAATGAAGCGACGGCACAAGGAAATGACTCATATCCGTTAGATCGTAGGAGAAACAATGGGATAGAGGTAGCCGTATAAGGAAATACACTGGAAAACAGGTGGGTGGTCCCATATAATCCAAAGTTGCTAATGATGTTCAATTGCCAAATGAATTTCGAATTTTGCTCGAGTATAAAATTTGTGAAATATGCTTTTGAAGTATGTTTACAAGGGACATGACAAACATTGTGTTCATATTGATCCAGATGGAGCAGAACCTATTGTTAATGAGATCACCAGATATCAAGATGCACGTTATGTCTCGCCTCCTGAGACAATATGGAGGATTTTCAGCTTTGTACTTCCTCAAATCCACCCTTTTTTAAGGCTTTGCATCTTCATCTCCCAAACCAACAGTTAGTTAGATTATAAGATAACAATATCATGGCTAATATTATTGATAGGGAGAAAGATAGGAGTTCAATGTTGACTGCTTTTTTTACACCAATAAAGAACATGAGATAGCGAGGCAATATTTGTATAAAGAATTCCCAAAACACTTTACATGGAATGCAACCAAATGTTGTTGGAATCAACAAAAGAAAGAAGCAATGAGAAGCATATTGGTTTCTGCTAACCCCACTGAAGGAGAGCGTTACTACCTGCGAATACTATTGTCACATGTTTAAGGGACAATGTGCTTTGAAGATCTTTACAAGGTGAACAACATATTACACTTGATATTTCATAAATTTGCTGTTGAGAGAGGATTAATAGAGAATGATGATAATCTATCGGAATGTCTTACAAAGGCCCCATTATTTCAATTTCCTGGGGCTCTAAGAAGGTTATTTTCTACTATATTGTTTTATTGTGACCCCAGAGACGTTCGTAAGTTATGAGATAGCCACTATAATTCAGTTTCTGAAGATTACAGGCAACAATGTGAAAGTGTTGAGTGAGTTCAAACTATGGTTCTTACATATATTACTATATTTTTACAATCTATGGGTAAGGATCTTGGTGACTTTGATCTTCCTAGGGTAAATACAAACATCAACTTGGAATTTGGAGGATATCGTGAGGTTCAACAAGAGTACTTTATTTTTGTGGAGGACGAAGACATTTGTGCTAAAGATTCTCTCAATCTCGATCAAAGAACTGCATATGATGAGATCATGAGCTACATAGATCACAATATGTCAGGTGTGTTCTTTATAGATGCTCCTGGTGACAAAGCATTACTTTCCGAGGTTCATTCCCATGGTCTTATTGCACTTTCGACTGCTACATCGGGTGTTGCTGGTAATAATATGCCCGGATGGAGATCAACTCACTCGCATTTTAAGATTCCGATAAATCTTGATAATAACTCGATGTGCAATATTAACCAACAGAGTGGGGCTGCACAACTACTTCGTTTGGCCAACATAATCATATAGGATTAATCATCGATGGCGCATAGGCATGCAGTGGAGACGGTGGATCGAACGACGCAAGACATTAAATACGTGAGCCTCTTATTTAGTGGAAAGATAATGGTCTTGTGAGGTGATTTTAGACAGGTGTTGCTAGTCATTCGACATGGCACTCGAGCACAAATTCTAGACTCCAACCTACGGATGTTGCCTCTTTGGTCTTTGATTAAAAAGATATGGTTAATTATAAACATGAGGACATTGGCAAATCCATGGTTTTCAAAGTTCTTAATACGAGTTGGTGATGGTGATGAAGAAGCTATTGATGGAAGTTTTATTCGAATACCTGATGACATGTGTATTGCTTCAACTGATCAAGCTAAATCGAAATATGATTTGATTAATGTAATTTTTCCTTCTTTGCAAATCAATGGTGGTTCTTCAGACTATATTATTTCCCGGGCCATATTATCAACTAAAAATGAAAATGTTGACCAAATTAATAAACAACTGATCGATAGTTTCCATGGAGATGAAAAGGTGTACTACAGTTTTGATAAAGCAGAAGAAGAGAAGAATAACTTCTATCCGACGAAATTCTTAAACTCTCTAAATGTTAGTGGTTTACCCCTTACTTCCTTTGACTTAAAATTGGATACCCTATAATACTATTATGGAATATTGATCCTTCGAATGGGTTATGTAATGGAACGAGATTGATATGCAAAGGTTTTCAAATGAACGTCATCGATGTAGAAATAGTAGTTGGTCATCAAGCTGGAAAAAGAGTATTTTTGCCAAGAATACCTCTTTGTCCATTTTCTGATGACATGTTTCCATTCAAACTAAAAGGAAAGCAATTTCCAGTTCGACTTAGCTTAGTTGTGACAATCAATAAAGCTCAAGTCCAAACAATTCCAAATGTGGGTTTTTTCCTACCGGAATCAGTTTTCTCGCATGGACAACTTTACGTCGCACTCTCTATTGGAATATGTGACAACCCGAAATTTCTATCTGTACAACTATTCAATTCAATCAAAGTCAGACTTGTTTCTGCTAACTTTTAACACTATTTATAGTCTGTTTGCGCATTCTAAGCCTAGTACATCAAAGGATTAAGTGCTAGGATGTGTCAACTAAAGTTCAAAACCATCAATCAAGCCATAAACCCTTTTATAAGGAGTTTACAGCCAGGGCACATGAGTTTACGACCGTAAACTCATGGTGGCCATAAACTCTTGGCTATAAGTATGAAACTTGGCTATTTTCCAACACTTTTACAATTTCCAAGCCAAGAAATCGGGTTTCGCTCTCAACTATCATCAAGGATCTTCATTTTTCCTTCAAAAATGTAAGTGTTGTATCCCTTAATTTGTTACTGCATCTTCTTAACTAGCATTGTCCATTGATTCCATCCATAAATTCATCTCTTGGTTAGATCTTCAAGAAACACCAAGAACACCAAGAACACACACTAGTGTTTTCGTCCAAAATAAACCTTTTTAGCTTCTATATCGTAAGTATTACTTCCCTATACTCGATATCTAGTTTAATAACATGTTAAACACCTTGCAATCATCCATTTCCCATGAACAAGAGGTGTTTACGGCCAAGAGCATCTCCCTTGTCCGTAAACCCTAGTTAGAGGTGCATATGAGCCTTAAACTCTTCCTAAGGCTTGGACTTGAGGCTAGAACACTTCCTTGTGGTTTGTAAGACCTTAAAATACCCATTAGACACAATTCATCATGATTTTACGGCTGTAAACTCATGTGTCCGTGAACTCAATGGCCGTAAACCCTAGGGCCGTGAACACTTGGCCATAAACAGCAAGTGTGGCCGTAAACTCACCTTGTACACAATCATTTGTGATTTTTACCATTCCATTCAAGTGTACCCTAGTCCCTAAGGTGTTTGCCTTACTTGATTAGTTGTATAAACACTAATTATATACATATATGTGTGATTATATGCTAAACAAGATCCGTGTGTGTGCTCAAGTCTTCACTTGACACTTAGCATCATATACCACTCTTTCATCCAAAACACTCACTACAGGTGAGTTCATAGCCCTTAATCTATCTTTTGAATGATTTTAAATGCTTTTACAGGGGGGAATACAAGTTGAACATTATAGTTATTGAATCAATCACATGTGATTAATAACTATCAAACATATGGATTTCATATGCTTCAAAATGTTTATCAAACAAATATATTTCAAAGCATAGTATCAAACTCTTTTACATGTTAAACTCTTTATCAAACTCTTTTTTTATATGCTAAACCTTTCCTTTAAACTCTTTTAAACTTATATATTGTTAAAACCATTTCTATGCAGATATAGTTATATAAGTAAGGTTGGAAGGACTTAGGACTGATAACTCACTTTATTTCATATTCCTTGTTTGGTTGTGGACTTAGAGTACCCTGTTGTTTGTCCGAGTGCCATTTGATCCTTAGTTATATATTATGTATATGTGTATAGATATAAAGTCTTTTACCTCAGTTCCAACACCTTTGGGTAGCAGAGGTGTATAAACATACTCAGTCATTCAAACAACATTACTAGTAAGCTATAATAGGTATAGTTTAGAGGTATACTCTTCACTATTTCTAATACAATGAGACGTACATGAGTCAGTTCATTCATGGGTCAATACAAACTTACTCTTATGAGAAACATAAAGAACATACTATGACGAGAAACAAACAAAACATATTATACACTATACAAAGAGAACATACTATACACTATACAGACAGAGCATACTATATATATACAAGAATACTATAACAAAAATGTGAGCTACTACTTCGGGGCATGTCGTCACTATTGTGTCTCATTTAACCAGCGTCTCCTGGAGGGAGAGCGTGAATTTGTGTATAGATCTATATTGGACTGACCATCCTACACCTTGCTGCTAGCTATAATGGGACCTGCAGGTCTACGGGTGATGAATGCCATAACTTTTTGACGTATTTCAGCGTCGTTTTTCCACTAGTCAATCAAGCATTGTGTATAGTGAATCGAGTGTATCAACCCATAAAAGATATAGAAACTATAAACACATCAGGATTAAAATACTCTGACCAAGAGTTTATACTTTTAAATAATAAAATATTTAACTATGTATATATACCTGCATTCATGCTAAAATCAGTGTCACTAGGACAGAACCAAAGTATTACGATTGTTGAACATCACAAGTAGGCTTGGGGATGTATGGTCAGTTCTGGGAATGACATAGCCTGATCACCTATGTTGGTCCGAGAAGTGATTAGAATATGCCCAAGAATGGCTGTAAGGTTGCAACAAGTCTAAAAACTTACCAACACTACTACAATGAAAACATTAGAACAGAACATGAACCTAAAATACTATAGGAGTAGTTTGTGTTACTATAATTACTTATTTGAGAATTAAAAAGGTCTATACTAATACGTCAATAGTTGCTAAGTGGATACACTAAGGTTATATGTGACTAAGCAGTCATAGACTTAGAGTCTGTGACCTTTGCTTTATTTCCTTTTCCTTGTTTGGTTGTGGATTTGGAGTTAGGGTCACTTATTCGAAGGTCTATCTTGTTTTGATTTCATATAACTGGTATGAACTATGCAAGTATTGAAGTAACTGGTTAGGATCATCTTATAATTATCTTAAGTAGTACGTCTATTTATATAAGATTCTTATACCCCTTTTTCTCGCGTAGATATCATGGCTGGATTCCATCCTCTAGGCGACCCGTACTTTCCAAACCAAGGCAATGCTAGTTGGATCGACGCCGAACCAGAAGAAGAGCCTGCAATCCCTTTGGACGATGACTTTGCACAGAACTTCTCCGAAGGTTCTGACTCCAAACCAGAAGTCAACAACCTAGCTCAAGAGGCTCAAATCCCAAATCTCAACCACGGACCGGTATTTCAAGGTCCCACACCCTTGTGGGCGACAAACTTGAACAGATGGAGTAATGAACAGGGTCAACCTTTACCCTTCAATGGAGACAGAAGCTTTTACAATCTAAGCGAGGGAGGCTCAGCTGACCGAGTCCTACCCATTATGGTCCGCAGGATTGCTCGGAATGATGAGCTAGGTCGGGCAGCCATCGACCGAATCATGGAAATTGATGCCAAATCAACGTTAACACGGTCCACATTCGCCATCTCGAAGAGGCTATGGGATGGACTAGGAGAGACAATGAGGCTCTGCATCAACGGCTAGTTTTATCCCGAGCTAAAGTCATAGAACTTCGAGTGCATCAGAGAGCTCATGAACGACATCTTCAAGTCGTAGTACGTTAACTGGCAGATCCGAGGGTTCTCTCGAGGAGTACCCAGTGTCGGTAGAAGATGTTTGACTCTTCTTTTGTTTTGGTTTAAGGGATAGCCTTTCTTATCTGTGCTCTATGAAGCACTTTTCTGTAAAATATTCTTGTCTTTCGAATACTTTTACTAGACTTCTAAGCTGTCAACATTTTCCCTGTATGGTTTGGTGTAAGACCTACTGGTAGGTCATTTTCCCGAACTTATTACATCATTAATACCAATATTATTGACAGTTATCTAATATGTTTGAAAATATTTGCGTCTATCTTTTCCTACTCTTACATTTATATCTTTATTTCAATCGTACACTCATTCAATTGTTGGGCTATAGCGATTTAGTCCACGGATCACTCTCATTATACTTACAAATTTATTCTTACTATTATCTTCATCTTTGTAAACTTTTAGTTAAAACATGCCTTCGCGTCGATCATCAAGACGTGATCCTACGATAACTTCAACTCAACCACCATCGCCTCCTCCACAATACAATCTAACAGCTATCCAAGTTGCGGTAAATGTGGCTGTTACGGCAGCTCTATCACAATTCACCAACACCGGTACTAGCGGGAGTGAGACTAATGTGCCTCCCACTATTGTCGAAGCTCCAGCGTGCTCTAAGGAGTGCTCGTATAAATATTTCAGCAACTGCAATCCCATATCCTTTAACGGAACTGGCGGAATCATTTCCTTCTCGCAATGGTTCGAGAAGACGGAGTCGATCTTTGAGATCTGCTCCTGCCCAGAAGGAAGCAAAGTATATTTTGCTCCTTGCATCTTCTCAGAAAGAGCCCTTACATGGTGGAATAGCCATGTCAAGTAACTAACTGTTATAGTGGCTAACATTATGGGTTGGGAAGATCTGAAGGAGCTCATGATCAAGGAATATTGACCGAGGGGCGAAGTTCTGAAACTTGAAGAAGAACTTTGGAGCCTAACCATGAAAGGCTCCGACGTAGTGGGCTACACTGCCAGATTCAGCGATCTGGTGGCATTATGTCCCGGAATGGTCTCTACTGAGGGAAAGAAGATTGAGAGGTACATATGGGGGTTGATGCCTCCATTCTAGGGGAATGTCCTAGCTTTAAACCCCGCTACCTTTGACAGTGCCAAGCAGTTGGCACAGCGGCTCATGGATCACGGAGTCCGCACCCCGTCAACAACAATAACCCTAGCCATCCCAGTACCTCCAAAGACCGCTGACAACAAGAGGAAACACTGGGTTAACAAGAAGGAAAAAGCAGCGCGGAACTCTACCAAAAAGCAGCAGGTCGTTGTTGTTCATGTTGCGATAACACCTATTGCTACTGCGCCAGCAAGGCAGTATGCTGGGAGCTTGCCTAAGTGCGAGAAGCGTAACTTCCACCACACTGGACCCTACCAAGAAATGTAGTGCTCTAACTGCAACAGGAAGGGACACACTGTCCATTTCTGCAAAGCTCCGGAAAGGCCAATCAACGAAGTCCCCGGTGCTGGTCTGCGCCAAGCTTGCTCCGGATGTGGCGAGGTGGGCCACTACAAGAGGAACTGCCCGAAGGCAGGGAACACAGGCGGCATTGGAAGAGTTTTGGCTATAGGCCATGAGGAAGCAGTAGTTGACACCACAATGGTCACTGGTATGTTTCTCCTTGATAACTCTCAAGCATGCATACTATTTTATAGTGGAGCGAAGAGGAGTTTCGTGAATCATAAATTTGCTCACTTACTTAAACAACCACACACACTTAAAGAACCATTCACTGGGGAAATGGCTAACGGGAAAACTAAGAACACTAGCAGTATATACATAGGATGTACTCTAACTCAAAATAGCCATTCATTTCTAATCGACCTCATGCCGGACTTAATTGAAAGTTTTAACGTCATTATCAGCATGGATTGGTTGAGTCATCTGTGTGCCGACATCATGTGTTTTGAAAAAGTTGTCCGCCTTAATCCTCCGTCTAATGAAACGCTTATTATCTACGGTGACAAACCTGGCATGAGTCTTCATATCATCTCAAGTATTCAAGCTCAGAAGAACTTGCGTAAGGAATATCATGCATTCCTTTCTCACATTGTAGATATATTCCGGTGGTATGCGACCTTCCTGACATCTTTCTAGAAGAACTACCAGGAATACCACCGAAACACCAAGTAGAGTTCAGAATTGACTTAGTTCCAGGAGCTACCGCAGTAGCCAAATCGCCCAATCATCTAGCACAAACTGAGATGCAAGAACTATTCGATCAATTTAATGAACTGCTCAGCAAGGGCTTTATTAGACCAAGTTTCTAACTATGAGGAGCACCGATCTTATTCGTGAAGAACAAAGACGGATCATTCCGTATGTACATCGAATATAGAGAATTTAACAAGCTAACGGTCAAAAATCGTTACCCTCTGCCTCGCATAGACGATTTATTCGACCAACTGCAAGGGGCGACTTATTTTTCAAAGATTGATCTGAGATCCGGGTATCACCTGTTACGAGTGTTAGAGGAGGATGTTTCGAAGATAGCCTTCTGAACTTGTTACGGACACTACGAGTTTGTGGTGATGCCCTTCGGATTGACTAATGCTCCCTCAATATTCATGTATTTGATTAATAGGGTCTTCCGTCCTTACTTGGTTTAGTTCATCATCGTATTAATCGATGAAATACTTATCTACTCTCATAGTGAGGAGGAGCATAGTAAACATCTACGGCTGATCTTAGAAACGTTACGGTCAGGGAAGCTCTACGCGAAGTTCTCTAAATGTGAATTTCGGATCCAAAGAGTCGAATTCTTAGGTCATGTGGTTAGCAAAGAGGGAATTCACGTGGACCCTTCCAAAATTAAAGCCATTGAGAACTAGTCCGCACCAAAAATGCCTATAGAAATTCATCAATTTCTAGGCCTCGCTGGCTACTACCGCAGATTTATATAGAACTTCTCTAGGATCGCAAAACCACTCACTACATTGACCCAGAAAGGTGTGGTCTTTGACTGGGAAGAGAAACAAGAGAAGGCATTCCAAACACTGAAGCGAGCCTTATGCACCGCACCGATACTATCCGTCCTAGAAGGAATAGAAGACTTTGTGGTCTATTGCGATGCATCCAAACAAGGGCTTGGTTGTGTCCTCATCCAGCGAGGTAAGGTCATCGACTATGCCTCAAGACAGATGAACACGCACGAAGTAAAGTACACCACACACGATCTTGAACTAGGAGCAGTTGTGTTTGCTCTGAAAATCTAGAGACACTGCCTGTATGGTACGAAAAGCACTATCTTTACAGACCAAAAAAATCCTACAACAATATTCAACCAAAAGGAGCTCAATATGAGACAACAACGGTGGGTCCAACTACTCAATGACTACGAATGTGAAATTCGTTATCATCCTGGTAAAGCCAACATAGTAGCAGACGCCCTAAGTCAGAAAGAATATTATGGTCATAGAGTCAAATCATTGACTATGACTATCCATTCGCATCTATCCACACAAATTAAGGAGGCTCAACATGACGCCTTGAAAGCTAAAAATGTGGTAGGTGAATCCCTGAGAGGGATGGATAAAAACCTGGAAGTCAAGGGTGACCAAGCCTTATATCTCATGGACCGGATCTAGACACCGAAACACGGTGGATTCAGAGAATTGGTCATGACCGAAGCGCACAACACTCGATATTCTGTCCATCTAGGTTCAGAAAAGATGTATCTGGATCTTTAATAGTTATACTGGTGGCCTAACATGAAAGCAAAGATTGATACCTTCGTGACTAAATGTCTTACTTGCGCCAAGGTTAAGGTCGAATACTAGAACCCCTCAGGTTTACTACAACAACCGTAGATACCAGAATGAAAGTGGGAGCAGATCACGATGGACTTTATAACCAAGTTGCCCAAGACAACGGGTCGTCTCGATACCATTTGGGTGATCGTTGACAGGTTGACAAAGTCCGCACACTTCTTGCCCATCAAAGAGACTAGAAAGATGGATAAGCTTACAAGAACATACATTAGGAGATCGTACGACTACATGGTGTTCCAATATCCATTATCTCCGATAGAGATAGTAGATTTACTTCGAGGTTCTGGCAGTCGTTACAAAGTTCCCTAGGAATGAGGTTGGACATGAGTACAACCTACCATCCAAAGACCCACGAACAAAGTGAGAGAACTATCCAAACCTTGGAAGATATGTTCAGAGCCTATGTGATCGATTTTAGGAAGGCATGGGATACTCATTTACCCCTTTTCGAGTTTTCCTACAACAATAGTTATCACAGGAGCATAGAGGTTGCTCCATTCAAAGCCCTCTATGGTCGAAAGTGAAGATCCCCTCTGTGTTGGGCTGAGGTGGGTGAGACACAGTTAGCTAAAGGACGAATTCCTAACAACACTCTCATAGGTCTTGAGATCCTTTGGGAAACGACAATGAAGATCGTTCAGATTCGTGAATGATTGAAAGCCTCTAGAGACCGACAGAAAAGCTATGCAGAAAAGCGAAGGAAACCATTGGAATTCTAGATGGGGGACCACGTTCTTTTGAAAGCCTCACCTTGGAAGGGTCTGATACGCTTCGGAAAGTGTGGAAAGCTAAATTCAAGATACATAGGGCCTTTCGAGATCATCGCTAGGATCGGCCCTGTAGCTTACAAACTCAACTTACCCCGCGTCCTTAGTAACGTACATTCTACTTTCCACGTCTCGAACTTGAAAAGGTGTCTATCCGATGAGACTCTTGTAATCCCACTCGGCGAGATCAAGATCGACGAGAGCCTCAACTTCGTTGAGTAACTAGTAGAGATCATGGACGGTGAGGTCAAGAAAACGAAGCAAAGTCGTATCCCGATAGTGAAGGTTCACTGGAATGCCAAGCGAGGACCTGAACTCACTTGGGAGCGTGAGGATCAAATGAAATTGAAATATGCTCAACTTTTCGCTTAGTTATTTGTAACTACATAATTGCTTAAACTCTAATTTTGGGACGAAATTCTCTCTAACAGGGGGATGATGTGACAACCCGAAATTTCTATCTGTAAAACTATTCAATTCAGTCAAAGTCAGCCTTGTTTCTGCTAACTTTCAGCACTGTTTAGAGTCTGTTTGAGCATTCTAAGCCTAGTACATCAAAGGATTAAGTGTTAGGATGTGTCAACTGAAGTTCAAAACAATCAATCAAGCCATAAACCCCTTTAAATGGAGTTTATGGCTAGGGCACATGAGTTTATGGCCGTAAACTCATGGTGGCCATAAACTCTTGGCTATATATATGAATCTTGGCTATTTTCCAACACTTTTACCATTTTCAAGCCAAGAAATCGGGTTTTGCTCTCAACTATCATCAAGGATCTTCATTTTTCCCTCAAAAATGTAAGTGTTTTATTCCTTTATTTGTTACTACATCTTCTTAACTAGCATTGCCCATTGATTTCATCGATAAATTCATTTCTTGGTTAGATCTTCAAGAAACACCAAGAACACACACTAGTGTTTTGGTCCAAAATCAACCTTTTTAGCTTCTATATCGTAAGTATTACTTCCCTATACTCGATATCTAGTTGAATCGCATGTTAAACACCTTGGAATCGCTCATTTCCCATGAACAAGAGGTGTTTACGGCCAAGAGCATCTCCCTTGGCCATAAACCCTAGTTAGAGGTGCATATGAGCCTTAAACTCTTCCTAAGGCTTGGACTTGAGGCTAGAACACTTCCTTGTGGTTTGTAAGACCTTAAAACACCCATTAGACGCAATTCATCATGAGTTTACGGCCGTAAACTCATGTGGTCGTGAACTCAATGGCCGTAAACCCTAGGGCCATGAACACTTGGCCATAAACACCAAGTGTGGCCGTAAACTCACCTTGTACACAATCATTTTTGATTTTTACCTTTTCATTCAAGTGTAACCTAGTCCATAAGGTGTTTGCCTTACTTGATTAGTTGTATAAACACTAATTATATACATATATGTGTCATTATATGCTAAACAAGATCCATGTGTGTGTGCTCAAGTCTTCACTTGACACTTAGCATCCTATACTACTCTTTCATCCAAACCACTCACTACCGGTGAGTTCATACCCCTTAATCTACCTTTTAAATGATTTTAAATGCTTTGACAGGGGGGATACAAGTTGAACATTATAGTTATTGAATCAATCACATGTGATTAATAACTATCAAACATATGGATTTCATATACTTCAAAAAAATTTTTTCCAATAAATCTATTTCAAAGCGTAGTATCAAACTCTTTTACATGTTAAACTCTTTTTCAAACTCTTTTTTTATATGCTAAACCTTTCCTTTAAACTCTTTTAAACATATATATTGTTAAAACCATGTCTATGCAGATATAGTTATATAAGTAAGGTTGGAAGGACTTAGGACTAATAACTCACCTTATTTCTTGTTCCTTATTTGGTTGTGGACTTAGAGTACCCTTCTGTGTATCCGAGTGTCGCTTGATCATTAGTTATATATTATGTATATGTGTATAGATATAAAAGCTTTTACCTCAGTTCCAACACCTTTGGGTAGCAGAGGTGTATAAACATACTCAGTCATTCAAACAACATTACTAGTAAAACTATAATAAGTATAGGTTAGAGGTATACTATTCACTATTTCTAGTACAATGAAACATACATGAGTCAGTTCATTCATGGGTCAATACAAACTTTCTATTATGAGAAACAGAAAGAACATACTATCATGAGAAACTAAGAGAACTTACTATTATGAGAAACAAAAAGAACATACTATGATGAGAAACAAAGAGAACATACTATACACTCTACAACGAGAACATACTATACGCTATACAGACAGAGCATACTATACATATACAAGAATACTATAACATAAATGTGAGCCACTACTTCGGGGCATGCCATCATTGTTGTGTCTCGTTTTGTAACTAGAGTCTCCTGGAGGGAGAGCGTGAATTTATGGATAGATCTATACTGGACTGACCATCCTACACCTTGATGCTAGCTACAGTGGGACCTGCAGGTCTACGGGTAACGAATGTCATAACTTTTCAATGTATTTCAGCGTCGTGTTTCCATTAGTCAATCAAGCATGGTTACAAAATATCACATTTTACGTTAATTAACAATTGATTTAAGGTGGTTAGTACAACAATAGTCAATCTATAAAATACTATAGTACTACATTATTTTCCTATTGCATTCACTTTCTGATCTTCTCACATAACCGATAATGTAAACTATATTTTTTTAATGATAGTCATAATTGATAAAATACACACTTTTACAAGAGAACAAACATACAAAACAGTCGGGTCTAGGTAGAATACTGCATTTCAGTAAGAAATATATGATTTTCTAGGAAGTACAAACATTTTCGAACATTTAAAAACATTTACAAACTTTTACATTACATTGTTACAAACATTTGTTGTAAACTTATACAAACAAATGACACTAAAATACTTATGAACTCACCAGCTTTAATGCTGATAAACTCTTTCAAAATAACTTGTATTCTCAAGTCATCAGTAGACAGGTACCGATGGCTGGTTTTGAGAAGACGGAGCAGCTTCCACACTCAAATTTATTTTTTATTATTCATTATTGGTGTCTTATAAACTATACACAGAACACTTGTATTTGAATTATATTATTAATGCAATGGATGATGTTGTTGCTTGTTTACTATTATGCATTGTTGTGATACTATACATGACGTCCTCCGCCCCAGAACGTTTCTGCCGTTTCGGTTTTGAGGTGTGACAGAATATCACACGACAATACAAAAGTGTTAATGAAGCCTACTAAAGATTTTAATCAAGTTGGAGTATACCCATCAAACGTGATGTAACAAGAAGTTTTACATGATATGTAAAATAAAATTATGTTCGTATTCTATTTATATGTATTTAAATGTTAATGATATATATATATATATATCGGTGCATTCTCTAATTTTTGTAATGTGACAAGTTTTCATATGAAACTAATCGTTTAAAAAACATGGTCCACCAAGAGAATAATGTTCGAGACCTAACTAAAAGAAATAAATTATAGTATAAAACCAATAATATGTTCGTTAATGAATATAATGTTGTTAAGTTCAAACATTAAAAAGAAAAATTATGGACTTATTTTTTAAGATAAAAAAAAACGCCTATTTTATTTAACCTAAACAACATTGTATTTTTAATTTTAACCTATACCAGCAACACACTTTCATATTTAAGCTAAAAATAACAATACATTTTATTAGTATTGCAAAACTACAACATATTTTTCTAAAAATCACAATTAAAAATATACTTTCATTTTGATCCTGACATAGCCCGTCGAAACAAAACTAATTACCGTTGCACATTAATTGCCGATTAATTATATGACGCCGCCGCATTGTGCGGGTACCCTACTAGTATATATATATATATATATATATATATATATATATATATATATATATATATATATATATATATATATATATCATGGGTTTGATTCATAAGAACTTTCTGATGTGCACATACAAACCCTAATGCTTGGATCTAGGTTTCTCTAATTGAACATGCAATGTATCCAAGACTTTGATTGATAGATCTAATGAAAAAATTCATATCATAACACATGAAATCAGATCTGAAAGATTACCTTGAATTGTTTGCTTGAATCTTCTTGCCCTTGGAGCTTAGAGTCACAAATGTCACTCCTCTAATGGCTTACAAACACCAACTTAGCAAGAGGATGATTAGAGAGAGAGAGATAAGGGTGAGAAAAGTCGGCTAGGGTTTCTCCAATACCAAGGGGTGCCGATTTTCTTAACCCTAAGGGTCTATTTATACTAGTGAGCCTCCTAGGGTTTCACCCTTAAACCCTTGGATAACTTAGACCCTAAGCAATCCAATCTCCTTATTGATAAGCCTTGGACGATTTCTAGGCGCTTCCAAACCCTAAAATCGTCCACCTTTTATCCATAAGGAATCACTGCTCAAAATACAACTATCATACAATTGATAGTTTATGCCCCTTTATTTAATTAATCTCTTTAAGTCACGAAATTACTTCCTAATTAATTTATTACTTATATTAATCAAGCAACAATATTATTATTCCTTATATTATTCTCATAATATATTAATAATATTTCTGCTCTCATTATAAATCATGCTGTCAAGTTGCTATGGTGAAGGCAACCCAAAAGGACCATGCACAACCGGGTCAAATACTTGCCAAATATAGTTGCAGCTTTAGACACTATTCCAACAGTCTCCCACTTAGATAAGTCTAGTAACTATATACACAAGAATAATCCGATTTTGCAATTGTAGCTCTCAAAGATGCGCTCAAACTCTGATCTTATCAGTCCTATCCTTTAGATAAGGGATCGTACAGTCCTCTCTTTAGATATCATGCGGACAATTCTATGGAACCAATTGTCCAGCAGTTGGTTGCTCGATCTCAAATTTATTTGACATAGAACTTAATCGAACACATCAATTCAATTCTGACCGTACCAGGCACATAAGTCAAATCAAATCATCGAGCGGCCGAGATATTGCTTTTACCCTCTTAGGATAAAAGTAACTAATAAACTTCGACTTATATGCATTTACTTATTCATTAATCAATTATACACAACAATGCGTTTTATAACATCAATTTACTGATGTGGTTTCGCATTATCAATGTATAAACAGTTAACAAATAACAAACCATATATCTAGGTTTTAAGACCATATGATATTATCGTCTTGCGATCAACCTTTTTATCACATTCCATAAGGTGATTCCAGCAAGCGCGGGTTTGTTCCAATGCTCAAAACCAGTTCATAAGCACTCATGAACGTTGCAACAAACTTTTGCTATGTCTAATGCCATTTAGACAATCTACACACCAATTCATGACAATCTTCATTCATACCTACTTCCAACATATTAACGATTGTGGATTGTTTGAATAATTCGATTATTCTAAATAAACTCAATTATTCTGGAAGTCAAAATATGCAAAGTGAAACAATAGTTAAACATTTAACATAAGACAGTAACGTTACTTATAAATAATACTCCTTTATTTATTCATCAAATGTTAAATTACATTTATCTATTACAAGTTTCTAAAATCATCTAATCTAATCAAATATCATCTCTCAGTCCAATACTCCTAGCATGCTGCAAATGCTTAACCCTACTCAGTCCCTTCGTAAGCGGATCTGCTGGGTTATCTTCTGATGATATCCTCCTGACCACGAGGTGTCCTTCTTCTACTCGATGTCTAATGAAATGATATTTTCTGTCGATATGACGAGACCTGCCATGATCCCTTGGTTCCTTGGTCAAGGCACCCGCTCCTTCATTATCACATAAATTTTCCATAGGCTCCTTTATGGCAGACACAACTCCAAGATCACCAATGAAGTTCTTCAACCATATTGCCTCCTTCGACGCTTCGTTCGCTGCAATGTACTCTGATTTGCACGTTGAATCAGCTACGGTTTCCTGCGTGGAACTCTTCTAAGTTACTTCTCCTCCATTAAGGGTAAACACCCAGCCCGACTGCGAACGGAAGTTGTCCCTATCGGTCTGAAAGCTGGCATCACTATACCCTCGCACCTTCAAGTCATCACTCCCCCCGAGGACTAAAAACCATTCCTTGGTCCTCCGAAGGTAGTTAAGGATATTCTTGACCGCAATCCAATGGGCTTTACCAGGGTTCCCTTGATATCTACTAACCATGCTCAAAGCAAAGGCTACATCAGGGCGAGTACAAGTCATAGCATACATGATTGAGCCAACTGTGGAAGCGTATGGTACTCGGCTAATTTCTGCTATTTCAGCTTCGGTACTCGGACTTTGAGTCTTACTCAACTTGGCATTACTTTCTATCTGTCACACCCCCAAACGAGAATGGCGGAAACATTCGGGGGTGGATGACTTCACGTAGTATCACAACAATTGAATATTGTAAAGAAAGTAACACAACCATCATATATATAATGAAAACGTATATTGTTGCATTATACATATTAGCAAAAGAATATTACAATATGATGATAAATGTTCAATAATAAAACGTCCTTAGAGTTCCTTCTTCAAAAGCTGGTAGGTTACCTGTATTACTGATTCCCTGAGAAATACAAGTGGTATTGAAAAAGTGCCAACAATTAAGTTGGTGAGTTCATAAGTGTTTCGCGTTGAAAAGTATGTCCTTTTAGTAGTAAATCGATGAATAAGGTTTTCAGAAAATCCAATATTTTCTACAAAATGGTTTGAAAAGATTCCAGAGTTGGTGTACGTTAGTATGTTCCTTACTTGAATAATAATGATAAACTTTGTGCTAAAAATGTTGTGGAAAACTAAATGCATATATGAATCTCGTAAATCAAACTTGTTTTTATACTTTTACATGATTTTTATAACCATACTATTGACACTGACGGCCTGTAACAACATTCTTCAGGTGTTGTAGTGTTATGACATTTGTCACCCCAGACCTGCTGGTCTAACAATAGCTAATAGTTTAGGTGCGGGGTTGTCAATCCCGTATAGATCTATACACAAGTATCACGCTCTCTCTCCAAGAGATTATGGTATATAATACAGGACTTGAAATGCATGCATAAGAGTACGTTGAAGTTTGAATATCTCACATTACTTGGTATAAACAAATTTACGATAAGAAAGACTTTACTTCGTTTGAAAGTATTTCATTAGTCAAAATATATATGCAAAATGTATGAATAACTTGTTAACTTTACTCGTTATAGTTCCTCAAAAGGTATGTTTCCATTTAGTAAGAATAACTAGTTGATATAATAGCCCTTTAAACATAAAGATGTTTGTATCAATATCCTGTAAAATAGATATTATAATTTTGTTTATAAAACGATACTTTGACTTGTAATGTACTTGTATTTCCCCCCTAAAACATGAAAATAATTGAAAAATAGGGGTATGAACTCACTCGTTTGGTTTGAAGAGAGAGGCTATAGTTGAGCAGAATTTCGACCGCAGAAAGTTGCGTCTTCAGGCTCTTCGGGGATCTCTGCAGCGTAGATCTTTCGTCGGGGGCTCGAGTGCGGAAACCTAGGGCGTCGGGATGATCTCTGGAGCTTAGAAGTATGGGAGAGTGACTGAGACTTTGAGAAGGTGTGCAAAAACCCGAGGCTCAAACCTTCTATTTATAGTACTGGAGGATGGCGTACGCGGGGCGTACCTCTGGAGTACGCTGGGCGTACGCAGTACGCGGGGCGTACTTCGGTTACGTGGGGCGTAGAAATGCGTCATGGCTTACGACTCCGGTCTAGCTAAGCGTAGAGGTGCAGCTGATGGGACTCGACTTTGGGTCTAGTACGCGGGGCGTACTCCCATATTATGCGGGGCGTAATCCCGGCTCCCGTCTTCTAAATTCCGTAACTTTCACGTACGGGCTCCGTTTTTCGTGTTCTTTATATCCACGCGTAGGTGAGATTATGCTCTATAACTTTCATTTAGACTCCGTCAGCTAGTTTTGATTTTATTTTTAATGATATAATTTCAATAGGCCGGGACTCTTAAAGTCCGTTAAAAATTCATAGTTTCTTTATTCGACGTCGGTTTTCGTTTGTCTTTTTATCGTTTTATTACTATTGTGGAGATCTTCAACTTCCGTTTAGGTGGCGATAGCTAAATAACACTCAATCTTCAATTTGAGTTTTTAGCCCTCTACTACTGTTACGAAACTTAGGAAATTCGTAACTTCTTCATACGAAGTCCAATTTGGGCGATCTTTTTATGCACGCTTTTCATTTAACGAAATCTACGACTTTTGTTTAGATACTTAAGGCTAAAATGCATTTTATTGAAATGTCACTTTTTAAGTTAAATAGCGTTTTAACGGTATATCGTAATTATACGAGCGGTTATAATTTCCTCAATATAACCCGGTTTTGAATGTTCTTTATATTTTTGGAAACCTTGGCACGATATCTAATATTTGATGCATCCCAACTTAGATATTTGAACACTTTATCTGTGAGGTTAATTCAAAATAGTTTTCGTTGTATTTGACATTTGAGCGTTACACTGTTTTTGGAAAATATAGGGTTATCAGAGTATCGATAATTCTCCCTTCTTCGAATTTTCCATACTAAAACGTTTTAGTACTTTATCTAAGTAAGTGTTCTGACTAAGTCCTATTCGTCTCTTACTTCCCTCTCTCACTATCCTTGTACCCAAAATATAGGAAGCCTTTCCGAGGTCCTTCATAGCGAAGCACTTCCCGAGCCAGGACTTAACCTCCTGCAGTGTCGGGACGTCGTTTCCTATGAGTAGTATGTCATCGACATACAGAACGAGGAAGCTGACTATACTCCCACTAGCCTTGACATATACACTTGATTCATCTTCGCTTCGTACAAATCCAAACTCTTTGACTTTCTCATCGAAGCAAAGATTCCATCTGCGAGACGCTTGCTTAAGTCCATAAATGGACTTCTCAAGCTTACACACTCTATTTGGATGCTTCGGATTAACAAAACCCTCTGGCTGAGCCATGTAAACATCCTCATCCTACTTCCCATTATGGAAAGCAGTCTTGACATCCATTTGCCAAATCTCATAATCATGAAATGCGGCAATAGCTAGCATCACTCTAATAGACTTTATCTTCACAACTGGTGATAAGGTCTCATCATAGTCAACTCCGGGAGTTTGAGTAAAGCCCTTCGCAACCAATCGCGCCTTATATGTGTGTACATTTCCATCCATGTCGGTCTTCTTCTTGAAGATCCATTTGCACCCAATTGTCTTACGTCCGGGAACATTATCAACCAAATTCCAAACTTGGTTGTCATACATGGATTGGATCTCGCTGTCCATTACCTCATTCCATTTTACAGACTCCAGGCCTACCATGGCTTCCATATAGCTGTTAGGTTCATCTAGATTTATTAGTGTACCATCACTAATATATGTGTCCCCTTCGGTAGTAATATGAAAAACATAAAACTGGGGTTGAACTCTAACTCTTTTGGAACGTCTAAGAGGTAAGGACTCATCAACTGGTTCAACCGGAGTTTCCTCCTCGGGTTCAGCGCCAGCGGTAGAGGTTCCTTCATCAATCGATTCTTGAATCTTTTCAAGCTCGATTTGCCTCCCACTGTCTCCTTGGCTTATGAGTTCTCGCTCTCGGAAAACCCCTCTCCTCGCAACGAAGACAACATTGTCATTCGGTCTATAGAAGAGATATCCAAAGGATTTTTGCGGGTAGCCAATGAAAATACATCGCTCACTACGAGGTTTGAGCTTGTCGTGAGCATCTCATCTTACGAAAGCCTTGCAACCACAAACCTTGATATGTGCTAACGAGGTAGCTTTCCCTGTCCACATCTCGTGAGGTGTTTTGGCAACCTTCTTAGTTGGGACTCGGTTAAGGATACGGGCGGCAGTGTCTAAGGCATACCCCCAGAATGTGATAGGTAATGAAGCACGACTCATCATATAACGAACCATGTCTAACAAGGTTCGATTACCCCTTTCTACCGCACTATTCAACTGCGGTGTCCTAGGTGGCGTCAATTGTGAAACTATTCCACATTCTTTGAGATAGTCGTAGAATTCAAGACTTAGGTACTCTCCTCCTCGATCGGATCGAAGCATCTTGATTTTCCTGCCCAATTGATTCTCCACTTCATTTTTGAATTCTTTGAACTTTTCAAACATTTTTGACTTTTGCTTGATTAAGTAAATATACCCATATCTACTATAGTTATCGGTAAAAGTCACATAGAAGCGGTTCCCATCCTTTGTGGTTGATCTAAAGGGTCCACATACATCGGTATGTATGACGTCCAATAAACCCTCACCCCTTTCACATGTGCTAGTGAAGGGTGACTTGGTCATCTTTCCAAGTAAACAAGATTCGCATGTGTCATCTTCCCTAAGGTTGAATGACTCCAACACTCCATCCTTTTGGAGTTGGGCTATGCGCTTCTTGTTGACATGTCCAAGACAACAATGCCACAAGGATGCTCTATCCATACTATTGGAAGAATCCATGCATAAAACATCATTTCCTAGGTTATCTACAATCATAACAATTTCATAAATTCTATTACATGGCATTGCCTCAAAATATAAGATACCATTTAGATAAGCATAAATTGAACCATTCTCATTATTAAAAGAAAATCTAAATCCTTGTCTAAACAAACCATGAAACGAAATGATGTTTCTTGCCATTTCTGGCGAGTAGTAACAATTATTCAAATCTAAACTTAATCCATTACTAAGCACTAAAAAATACACTCCAATCCTGGTCACAGGCGACGATCTTCTGTTCCCCATGATTAGATTTATTCTTCCACGCTCCACATCCCTATTTCTTCTTAGTCCCTGCAATTCAGAACAAATGTGGTAACCACACCCAGTATCGAGGACCCAAGAAATAGCATGAGATGAATCATTAGATTTAATTGTGTAAATACCTGCGAAAGACAGCTTGATCTTTCCTTCCCTGATAGCTTGCAGGTATTCTGGGCAACTTCTCTTCCAATGCCCTATTTTTTGGCAATGGTGGCACTCTGCCTCCTTTGGGTTAGGGTTGGGCTTAGCAGGATCAACTTTGGTCCCACTAGAAGAGGAACCATCTCGGGACTTTCCTTTGCGGTGGTTCGTAGACGTAGCTTTCCTCTTCTTACCCCTTCCTTGCCTAATAGCCAAAACAGGAGCTGCGGGTGGATTGGGAGTGGGTGCAACAGACTTGTCCTTGAGTTTGCTCTCAACAACCCTTAGGAGACCTTGGAGCTTACTTAGGGTGCCCTCTTCCTTGTTCATGTGGTAGGTTATCCTAAGTTGGTTGTAACACGGAGGCAAGGAATTAAGTACCATGTTGATAGCCAAATCTTCCCCAAAGTCGACATTCAACTTGCAAAGACGATCGACATACCTTTACATCTTTTGCAAGTGTACGGTTAGAGATTCTCCATGTCCCATTTTAGAAGAGATCATGTTAGTGAAGATCTCGTAACGTTCCTGCCTCGCGTTTTGATGGTATCTCTCCAATAAGTCCTGATGCATTTCGTACGGATACATGTCCTCATAGGACTTTTGGAATTCGGTGTTCATTATGACTATCATGATGCAATGAACCTTCGTCGCATCACGTTCATGAGTCTCAAAAGCAATCATTTCAGCCGGAGTAGCGATTTCTGGATTGATCTTCTCGAGCTTCTCGTCAAGGACATACTCCTTGTCCTCGTAGCGAGCAATCGTGCGAATGTATCTTATCCATTCGCTAAAGTTTGTTACATCGAACGTCACCTTTTGGCAAAGGCTCATCAATGTGAATGAACTAGCGGCAGCATTGTTTGTGTTCGACATCTACAAATAGAAAGGACAGAGATTGATTAGAATTTAAAATCCTTAATTATCACCCAATACGAAAAATTAGGGCTAGGATCTAACAACATTATTTACATATTAGAAAAGGGATGCCGTAATCCAACATGCAAACAATTTGAAGGTAAGTGCATGACGATTCACTAATTCTCCACCATGAAAACCTAACTTTAAGTTCTAAATGTATTGAGAATTCCTTGTTTTCGATGAGATTCATTGAACTTTTCAATGGCATGTTTAAATATCGATATGCCCCTCTCGTTTGTGACTGGGATGCTGAGGATCACAAAGTGGGTGTGAATAACCATGCAAATCTACAGGTGTCGTCATTGTAACAATCACCTATTCGATGTGCCGGTGAACCACACACGCTCCATCGAACTATGATAAACAATGAATCACGCTTTGCCACGTTTGCTTAGAACCAATTAGTATGCCGGTAAACCACACACGCTCCACTAACTTCTTATCAAGCGTACAAAGTGTAATTTCATGGGATTGCATCAATTCACTTTTCCTAAAGTAACTAGGATTGGGAATTTGAAAAACATGTAGTTACTTGCATTTAAATATTATATTTTTAATGAGGAGATGAGATTTCCCTATCCTACCCGTTCGGCTAACGACCCTGCACCGATCAAGCAAGCGGTGGGTGTGAGTGTACACCCATTAAGCGCCATTTTATAGGCATCAACCTTATACCCACCTTATAGACCGACTTCGTGAATGAGGCCTACTAACGGTAAGACTAGCATTTTAATTATACGTATATATATTAAGCTTGTAATCAAATAGAGTATAGGGTTGAATTTTAAACTTGTAAAATTCTAGGGTTTGAAATTTAAATTGTCTAAATTAAACTTTTAATCACAAAACTTAAATTTTAAAACTTGAGGACAAGTTTTAAACTTTTCAAAACATAAGGGACCAAATAACAAATAATTTAAATTAACCATTTAATCTCATAATTATCCATATTTGATTTATTTAAATGTTTCATGCAAAACAATTTACCAATTTAATTAAAATAATCAATTAATATCATATAAGGAAATTATTATTCAATTAATTGGTAAATATCTTGAATTAGGTCAAGGATATACTCAAATATATGTTAAAATCAGATTTATATTGACCCATTAAGATAAAGGCAAGTTTCCATAATATAAACAACAAGAAATCCCGAAACTAGCTCCTTCTGACGCTCGAACTAGCCGAGTACCACAATGGACTCGCCGAGTTGAGGCCTACTCGCCGAGTACACTATGGTACTCGCCGGGTTCATCAGGCAGAAGGACAAAAACAAATTTTGCAATCAACAATCAAGCAACCAATGCATCAATTCAATAGAAACCAATCAAGGCTTTGATACCACTGATGGGTTTGAGCCATAAGAACTTTCCTATGTGCACATACAAATCTTAATGCTTAGATCTAGGTTTCTCTAATTGAACATGAAATGTATCCAAGACTTTGATTGATAGATCTAATGAAAACATTTATATCATAACACATGAAATCAGATCTGAAAGATTACCTTGAATTGCTTGCTTGAATCTTCTTGTCCTTATAGCTTAGAGTCACAAATGTCACTCCTCTAATGGCTTACAAACACCAACTTAGCAAGAGGATGATTAAAGAGAGAGAGAAGGGTGAGAAAAGTCGGCCAGGGTTTCTCCAATACCAAGGAGTGCCGATTTTCTTAACCCTAAGGGTCTATTTATACTAGTGAGCCTCCTAGGGTTTCACCCTTAAACCCAAATTGGATAACTTAGGCCCTAAGCAATCCAATCTCTTTATTGATAAGCCTTGGATGATTTCTAGGCTCTTCTAAACCCTAAAATTGTCCACCCCTTATCCATAAGGAATCACTGCTCAAAATACAAATATCATACAATTGACAGTTTATGCCCCTTTATTTAACTAATCTCTTTAAGTCACCAAATTAATTCCTAATTAATTTATGACTTATATTAATCAAACAACAATATTATTATTCCTTATATTATTCTCATAATATATTAATAATATTTCTTCTCTCATTATAAATCATCTTATCAAGTTGTTATGGTGAAGGCAACCCAAAAGGACCATGCACAACCAGGTCAAATACTTGCCAAATATAGTTGCAGCCTTAGACACTATTCCATATATATATATATATATATATATATATATATATATATATATATATATATATATATATATATATATATATATATGTGTGTGTGTGTGTATGTGTGTGTGTTGTATGTGGTGCTTGGGTGAAGTTACTAAGCTTTGTACTTAGAATTTATATTTAAGGTTTCAGCTACCTCCGTTTTCAAAAGGAAGGGTCTGGCTTCATCACACTGCATCATTTGGAGTTTTATTCGGCACTAAATGTTTACAAATTACTGTGATGTTTTGAAAATACTATGAATTTGATCGTCTTTTGGAACAATGAATGAAAGACTTTAACTTATTTAAAATTAAATTTTTACTTGGTATTTTTGGGACGTTACATGCCAAGAACATTATATGGTTTACTGAATATTAGTTGCTTGTGGACAGTTGGAAGTATGGTATTGTTTTGGAAGGACCATAACAACACATTTTAGATTGAGATGTTTCTTGGTCATAATTGAAGGTCATATGGCAATATGGAAATGGTTCCATAACAGGAGATGGGTATATATAAATTTTTCCATAATAAGAGTAGGTTATAAAATCTACCTGTGAGTTTCTTATAAAATCTACACGTGTCTTGAATCATAACCATGGAATTGTTCTCAGTAACAAGTTCCAGTGGAACATTCTATAATATCGAAGGCTTATTTTTTATGACTTTAGAACCTCGACATCTCAAAAGTACAATGAATTTAAAGAAAAAATTCCACTACATCTTAGATAGTAATGAGAATTGGGAATTGTTAAATGAGCATGTTTAGAGTAATGTACGATTGATCTTTATACAATGGAAGGACCATGGAGAGGTATAGTATGCATGTTTAGAACATGACATGACCTATGTTACTTAATTCAAGTAGTGTGAAGCAATCTACAATGAATAAATTTGTAATTTTTATGGTGATCAAATAATAGAGACTTATTTATATTCAAAGGGTTTGATACCAACGTCAATTAGTTTACTATTGTGTTTCACTTTGCATGTTTACTTCCTGAATAATTTTATTATTTGAAATTCTACATTCGTTTATACTTTTGGAAGCAAATAATGAATTAAGATTGTCATGAATTATTTGTAGATTTTATATGGAGATTAGACATTCCATTCGAATTGTTGCAATATTCATGAGTACATAGAAAATAGGATTTTGAGTTTTGGATAAACTCACGCTTAAAGAATACTTCATGGATTTTATCTCAGTTAATTCTAAGTCAATAATATCTACTATTCTTACAGCAGACATAGATTGCTCATAGTTTGCGAATAAATTGTGCATTGGCTTGCCCAAATGCATCTCGTAACTAAATGTTATAAAGGGTTATTCGTTTCTTTTTCCTAAACAAGGAAAAGCGATATCTTTCGGCCCCTAAGTGATTTGATTTGATCTATAAGAACTAGGCATGGTCCATACTAAATTGAATTTTTCGATTTTATAGTCTGAATTTAATCATTAAATTGGAGATCCATAAACAAACAAATAAACATGATGATCATAATTTAATCAATGAATTTGTTCATATGATATATTGGAGCATGAATGAATAGCTAATCACTTATCTTAGGGTCGGCCTTTGATTTAAATTAGAGTTTGGAATTGGCTATGGAAAGCGCTCTCTTTTGCTTAATTATACATGCATTTGTAGTTATAAACTTATCCAAGTGGGAGATTGTTGGAATAAGATGTCTAATCTCATAACTAAATTAGTATAAAACTGAAAATAGAACCAAGGTCCTTTTAGGCTTGCTCTCATAATCAGAAATACTTAGAAATGATACTAAGAGGGAGAGAGAGAGAGAGAGAGAGAGAGAGAGAGAGAAAGAAAGAGAGAGAAATAATTTGTAAATATAGTATCTAATTAATATATTAATTGGAAATAAATAATCAATCTATTAATTTGTTATGTCATTAATAAAGTAACATGAGATCAACAGTTGATAATTAATTTATTAATTGATAAATTTATGACAAATCATTATAAATTAATTGGTAATCTTAATTAATGTGATATTAATTTGGGGTTAATTAAAATTAATTAAAGGTATAAAGGTGAATTCTAATTGTCCAATAGTTGAACAAAAGAAGCAATTCTAGAACTATCCATAGTATGGATTTTTTTTCTTGATTCTGACGGTTTCTGGAAGCCGCTTGGATGTAGATAATGAAATGATTTCAATTGGGAATAAATATTTTATCTAATTAATTCAATTCTAGCTTTTCGTGCAAGTTACTTTAACTATAAGAACCCAAGACTAACAATTTTTTTTCATACCTTTACCTACAAGCTTACAAATGAAATTTCTATCCCTCTGCTCTATTTCCTCTTCATTATAAGGTTTCAAGTATAAATAACCTTGAGCTAAGGTTTTAGGATGTCTAAATGTATGATTGCATATCATTATCACTATATATGAGATTTCTACCAAACCCTATTTCTTTCTATATTTCTCTAGCACATTCACAAAAATACAATTAAAATCCTTGAGGACTCAAGTAAAAACAACTTGAACAAAGATTTTACAAATTTTGTGTTTATGATTGCGATTGTTGCCACCATGATTGTATTGAAACACCACAAACTTTACCCTGTTTCTGGTAATGAAAACGAATTATCTTTCTAAGAAAAGAAGTCATTATAATTATTTTATTATCGTTGAAGGCATGATATGCTACAATATTTTTATTGGACCATTGAAAACATGATAATGACTGTGGAATTTCAAACGGTTATACTGACATGAGATTGGACATGCATTTAATAAGTTACATTGGCAGTGTCTCTCTCCACTTATTCCTTGATTTTTGAAATTCAAAATTATGGATGTATGGATTTCTGTTAAGTATAAATCCCCAATTCTTACCCTAATTTCAATTTTTATGCTCCAAATATATTCAATCAATTTTACAAGAGAATCAGTTGTATTCTTAAGTGTTGTCATACCTTCATACTATAAATCCACAATGTCTACTTCTTCTAAACATGTTTTGTTTATTGATGAGTCTGCTTCATCGGTTAATTTGATTGAGAAGCCTAATAAGATTGTTGATCATTTATATATCTTCTATTACTATTCTTTATTTTTTTATACATATATGACTTAAAATGACATGTTGTTAAAACATGATGTCAAGTACATGGCTTAGAATCATGACGTGCGAAAAGGAGGTTTTTAAGAACCTTGATACACCTCTATGTCACAAGACCATCTTAAGAGTAAGAATTAAGTTTATAACCTTTAAATAATTCTAATTTGTATTTTCATAATCTAACATATCAAGTCATAATAATTTAAAAATCTATCATATTAACTTATCAAGTCATTATACTTTCAACATCTAAGCTACGGTGTTACTATACACTGAAAATCTGAACTCTTTTTAATTTGACTATCAATTATACCATCGTAATTTTAGTTTTTTGCCATTATGGCATTATACTTACTATTATTAGTTATTACAATTTATTTCGTATCAACCTTTCTTATAAGAATAAATTTACTCACTAGTCATTGTTCTTGCTATTATTCTATCGTCTATGTTCAAAAGATTAGGTTGCACACATTGTTTCTCAAGAAGGATGATCATGCATTTCCTATTTACTTAGGTTTTTATGTTAGGCATCTAAAGAGGGACAATTTAATAATATTGAAGTTTTGTGATATAGAGGACGAGGAGACCTACAAATGGCTATTTTTATAAATGAAATTAGGCTCTCACTAGCTAATCGACCATGGACTGATGTGCTTATTTATTTAAACATCACAAGCAAAAGTTTATCTACTTTGCAAAAAAGTACATCACTTTTGGAAATATTAGCTTTACAAAACTTGGTTTGGTAATTTTTAGTTTCTATTAGGACATTACACACTAAAATATGGCATTGTACTTTGTCTTACAAGTTGTAGTTTTTCATTTGAGAAGTTTATTTATCTTTTATAAGAGCATTGTAGTTTGTATTATTGCACTTTATTTGGGTTGTAATGTTAAAAGCTATCAGTTTTAATGTTCTTTATATATTTGCTACTAAATTTGAAACGTGTAAGAAAGGTAATGAAGTAAAAGAAAAAACGTTTTGCACATTCTTTTAGCAGAAATAGAAACAAACCTTCGATACAATGTTCACAAATGAAAACAATGAAACTTTTGTGAGGGATTAACGCAATAAAATAACGACATAATTTTTTGTTACTATTAAGACAAACTAAATTCTTGTCATGTTGTTTCATAAACAATGTTCTTTTACCATATTTGATGACAAGTTTTTGGTAGCTCCTTTTTTAAAAGTAAAAGCGCCAATGGGGATTACTTGTCCTAGGGATAATTCCATCACTGGTTTTTTTGCTAAATATCATCGACAACAGTTCTTATCCTGGACACACTTCAAAAATGAGAAATATATTTATTGATTGTATATACTAGAAATATTATCAAAATCATTTGATTCTTTACTCACACATAAAATCAATCCAACACTCAAATGTAAACTTTTATTGAAAAATACAAACTATAGAACATACTTTATAGTAGATGACACTCCATCTAATTCTCCATCATAATTAAGAAAATGTTGTTTAAACATGTTGGGCAATGATTGGCAGGCATACCTTTTCCAACTGATTTAGCGCCTTTTGATACTCATCAAAACCCGCAAGCCGGCTTTCATTAAGAATTTCGCTTGCTTTTTCTATGGCAATTTCCATTATTTCCAGTTCTTTCTTAGTAAACGTCTTGCTAGTGTTTCCTATTTTCTTGATTTTGCTTTTCACATCATAAATGTAGTCCTCCAATGCATTACGTACAAAAACCTTCTTCATGTTCTCCTCGTCTTGTAATTTGTATTTGTGAGCATCATCTAGCATTTTTTCGATATTTCGTGTTGAAAGCCTGTCCTTGTAATTGGTAACCATAATCCCTTTTTTTAGGCTAGTTGTTAATTCCACTCCCGAGCAATTTAAAATACCATTAGCATCAATGTCAAAGATCACGTTTACCTTTGACAAACCCTTTGGTAGAGGTGGGATTGCAACATCGAATTTTCCGAGCCAATTATTGTCTTTGGCCATACTTCTCTCACCCTGATAGACATTGAAAGGTAACGTATCTTGGTAATCCTGAACATTAACATAAATTCCTTCCTTCTTGACTGGTATTGGGGAATTTCTTTTAATTAAAACAGACAAAGAGCCACCATAAATTTCTATACCAAGTGACAAAGGCACAACATCTATCAACACTAGGTTGCTAACTCTTTTACCGGTATAGCCAGTTAACTTTGCAGCAAGAACTGTTGCACCATATGCAACTGCCTCATCAACATGGATCTTCTTAGAAAGCTCTTTTCCTTGGAAGAAATCTTTTAACAATTGTTGTACCTTGGGTATCCTGGTTGACCCACCAACTAATACTACCTCATCTATCTGTTTTTTATTCATTTCTGCATCAGCTAAACACGTCTCCACCATCTTTATACAATTACTAAAGAAATCTTCATTAAGCTTTTCAAACTTTGCACGAGATATTCTCATAGAAAAATCAACACCATCATGCAAGTTGTCAATATCGATAGTAGTATCAATAATTGAAGAGAGAACTCTTTTTGCTTTTTCACAAGCTTCCCTCAACCGAGATAGTGCTTTTTTATTCGCACTAATGTCTGCCTTGTGCTTTCTCTTGAATTGTTCCACAAAATAGTCAACCATTGCATTATCAAAGTCCTGGCCACCTAAGTGAGTGTCACCGGCAACGGCCTTAACTGTTATCGTACCCTTCTTATCAATGGTGACAAGAGAGACATCAAATGTACCACCACCTAAATCAAAGATGAGCACATTTATGTCACGAGCTATATCATTTTTCATGTCTAATCCATATGCAATTGCTGCTGAGGTTGGCTCATTGATTATCTGTAAAACATTAAGTCCAGCAACATGACCAGCATCCTTTGTTGCTTGGCGTTGGGAATCATCAAAATAAGCTGGTACTGTGATGACTGCGTCACGTACAGTTTTACCAAGGAATTTCTCTGCAGCTTCTTTCAATTTAATAAGAACCATAGATGAAATCTCCTCTGCAGAAAACTCCTTATCTTCACCATTGTGTGAAACTACAATCATCGGAATGTCGCTAGTACCTTTTATGACTTTGAAAGGCCATAACTTGATGTCTTCCTGAAGTTTGGTATCATTGAATCTCCTTCCAATCAATCTTTTTGCATCTAAAAATCCACTAAGTTTATGTTAATCAATGACGGATAACAATTTTATGAATTCTAAGAGCATAAAACAAAAGATCGATGAATTAAATGCAAACCATAAATGGTGTTGGTGGGGTTCATAGTAATCTGGTTCTTTGCACCTTCACCTATTAGACGCCCGCCATTCGTGAAAGCAACACAAGATGGCATAGTCCTATTTCCTTGATCATTGGATATGATCTCAACTTGGTCATTTTGCCAAACACCCACACAAGAATATGTTGTTCCGAGGTCAATACCAATAGCCGCACCAATTTTTCTATACATGATTGTTTTAGGTAAAACCTGCATTTGAAACATAATGCTTATTAGTTTTGATAATTATGTTCATTTAACTTTTCAAAACTATATGCATTTGTGTAAATTAACTACCTTTCTAAAAGAATGGTAAACAAACAATATTTTCAAACAAATATATGGGTGGTTCTTTGAGTTTTTATTTTTTCGATTTGTAGAAGTTATTTATTTTACATTCTTAGATAAATGTTATTTAATTTAACAATTTATATGCATAATTTAATTAAACAACATTTTTTTAGTTTAAAATTTACGAAAGGCCTCAAACTAGTGTATGAGAAATGCCCACACATTACACTACAATTTTGACTTTTTCTAGTGGCAGCCAAAATTCATGTGTAAAAATAGCCATGTGTTGTTCAAATTCAATATCATGATCTTTTCTTCAACTATCCATGCACATGGCTCATAGATAATCACATATTTTCTATCAAAGTTTCTACTTTAATTTGTATTATTAAGCCATTACTCTATCCATTGCATTTCTGTTTATCTAATAGTGTACGTTTCTATATATATATATATATATATATATATATATATATATATATATATATATATATATATATATATATATATATATATATATATATATATATATATATAGGTTCAGGTTCATTTGAAACCATTCTAATTTAATGAGATCGTGAGATCAAATTTAAAAATAATTTTAAATTGCAAAATAAATGGAAAAATCCAAAAATTCTTTTTCTAAATATTATTTTCGGAACGTGATTTAACTAAAAATAAAAATAAAAAAAAATCCTGTTTTTTTTTTAAAAATACGTGAAATATTGTAATAGAATATTATATTGTACATATTCTAAAAAATAATTTTAAAATGCAAAATAAATGGAAAAATCCAAAAATTCTTTTTTTAAATATTATTTTCGGAACTTGAATTAACTAAAAAAAATAAAAATAAATAAAAATAAAAAAAATTAAAAAACGTGTTTGACGGTCTCACAAAATTAGGCGTCTCACATTAACATAACCATACATATATATATATATATATATATATATATATATATATATATATATATATATATATATATATATATATATATATGATTGAAATATGTTGAAAAGTCCAAGATTAATGAAAACCCAAGAACTTAAAAAAATACTTTGATACATCTAATACATTTTGACTTTTTAGACCATTAAGTTGATTATTATGGACTTAATTTGGAAATTTATGTAAAAAATAAAAAATGTGCATATATGCACTCTTGAAAAACAAATACATATCATATTAATAATTATTAAAGAAAATATGGAAGAAACAAAGAGGCGAAGAAAATAAATGCGACTTTCGTATGTAGTAATAAAGCATGAAAGTTGTTGAAAGAGATTTAGAATGTTGAGAAGCATGGAATTATTAAGGAAAGAACATAAGTGCCAAAGAGGAGAAATACAGGAAGATGGTTCTTGTCACACACATATAATAATCTTATCACATCATATATGAGTACCAACCAACTACCGCCTATAATAGGAAATGGAGAATGAGAAAGGAATGGAAGGAAGATTTCTCCTATATTATAGTTATTATATATGTCGAACACACAAAAAACAGATAATGGGAAAAAGGAAGAAGTAAGAGTGGAAAAGGTTTCTTCAAGAGGCTGGAATTCATCAAGCATTCTGCTGAAAAAAATGCTTGAACTCATCAGGAATTCTTCGGTTGTTTAAAAATATTGTGGTGTTAAAATCTTCAAATTGAGTTTATTCTTCAATCTTGAACTAATGCTTAATTTTTTTCAATACTCCTTTAATTCGTGAAGAATTTTTGAATTCTTCACACTTAAATATGGATTTTTTTCAAGCATTTTTCATGAATGTTGGAATTCTTTGAGAATCTTAAATTGTACTTATTTGAATTTATAATATCAAATTCAACAATAATGTTATTGTTATATTTTAAAAAACATATATTTGTAAGATTTCAACTAGATAGGCATTTCTACACAAGGCATGAGAATTCGCCTAATATATATATATATATATATATATATATATATATATATATATATATATATATATATATATATATATATATAGAGAGAGAGAGAGAGAGAGAGAGAGAGAGAGAGAGTGTGGCGGAGCCACATGGGGCATGGGATACTACAGCACCCCAAAAAATTTGTTTTATATATATAAAAAAAACTTATTTTTAAAAATGTTATATGTTATTGTACTCCGCGATAAAGAGATTAAATCATGTTTTTTAATGCTTCGAATATGATAACTACATAGAATATTTACTCATAATGTTTGTACCTCAATATAAAATTTTCTAGCTCCGCAGAGGGAGGGAGGGAGGGAGGGAGGGAGGGAGGGAGAGAGAGAGAGAGCATAAAACTATATTACTATATATTCGAGTTGAAGACTAACCGATTATTATGTGATTGGGCTTTTGTTCGTGTGTATCTTCTTTTTACCTGTATATTGAGGACAAATTCGAGCATTTATGAGGTTAATTCACATAGTAAAAATTCATGTACCATACATGTAAATAAAGCATGTAAATCATTCAATTTGATTATATAATACCGTATCAGGAAATTTTATTAAGCTAATTCACTTCAAAGTATTAAGGACGAATTTGAGACTAGAATTACAGATAACAAATGATAAATTTGCTTTGCCAGTTATTACCCCAAAATAAAACATTCACGAAAGAATATCAATAAGACTACTTTATAATCTTACCTTTTATGTATGAATGTATGCATCTACTCCTCCCCATACCCTCATCTATATATACACATACCAATTACAAAATTATTTTATTTCCCATTTGGATTACTCCAAAATTTTGAAGTCTTGAAGTCGTCTCATAATATTTTAGTGCATTAAATTACTTGGTGGAAATTACCATCCGTGCTTTCTTATACCCTTTTAATAAGACTTGAACATGCGACTAAGTTTAATATAATTTATATAATATAACAAATGTCAAATGATACCAATTACAAAATAAATGTATGAATCCAGTCTTCCCCATACCCCCATCTATATATAAATACTGCATACCTGCTACAAAAATATTTGTTCTAATACCCACTTGATTGATCATACATTTTTCTTTTCGAATTAATTCTGAAAGAAGAATGCGACAATAATATCTTAACTTGCACGACGGTTGTTACAAAAGTCTTGCATGATTTATTGGTGGAGATTAGTCATTTGTGGGTTTAATTTAACCAATATTAAAAGCTATAGTCTTTTTTTATTGTGTAAGCATAAAAACTTAATTATTTAATTTTTTTAACCCACAAAAAATATATGAAATAAAACTTCAATTAGCAAGAGACTAGAAGAAGAAACAAAACTAGGGGTGTTGTTTGGTAAATGGTCTCGGAGGTTTCACAGGAGATAGCAGGGTAGTAGGGGCGTTGGCAGGAACCAAGAATGGTAGTTTTTATGTGTGCAGTTTATGCATTCTAAAATAGGTGGAGACATAAAATTAAAAGCGTGAAAACGGTTGTAATTCTTGGAAGCTCCATTGAGATTACAAGCCCATGAACTCTTAATTGTAGGTGGAGACATAAAATGAAAAACGGTAAAAACACACTAAAGGGGTGCAGTGGGGTTGGTTTTGCAAGTTTCCGGCGTAAATGGCGGCGGCGAAGACGGTTTTTGGCGATGGTGGTCGTTTCCGGCGAAGCAATATAGATAGAGGAAAAAAAGAATCTTAAATATGTGGTGGATATAAATATTTTACACCTTACGGGTTATTTGTGTAATTCATTCTAAAAAATGATTATAGCGGTGTTTTGAAAAACGGGCCGGACCAGCCGGTTGAACCGGTTTAACCAGAAACCGGTCAGGTTACCGGTTTATTAACACCCAAAAACCGCTTGTAAGCAAAACTGCTAAAAACCATTGGTTTTGTTAAAAACCGGGAAAATCCAGAGTGGTTGAACTAGAAATAAAACCGGTTTATTGATCAAAATTTTGGTTTTCTAATATACACCTCAAGGGAGCAACCGGATTATAAGAGCCAAAAGAGTGGAATGAGATTTTTTTATATTATTGCAAGCACTCATAAGGCTCATTTTTCGACTCCATATTACTTTTAACTCTTTCTCTCCGTCGATACGGGATGCCTAAAAATGCTTTCATATTCCTCAAATATACTTCCAATTCCTTTACGGTTTTACTTTTACACAAGATACCTCTTAATATATTACATATATTTAAATCACACACACGTTACTTATATTTAATATACATAAATAAATCACTCACATTTTTTTACACAACTACACATTATATATATATATATATATATATATATATATATATATATATATATATATATATATATATATATATTCGTTTTTATTTTATTATTCAGCAATTTTATATGAAAGTAGCAACTTTTAGTTTTATAAAGTAAAAAAAAAGATAGATACCTCAGTATTTCCTTATACATTTTTAGGTTTAAGTATTATATATATATATATATATATATATATATATATATATATATATATATATATATATATATATATATATATATATATATATAACTTCGTTAAAATGGCTAATAGAACCCGGTTTTACTACATGGTTATATGAAGGCGAATCATCTGTGAAAGTATAAAAGAACCCGGTTTTGCAACCGAATCTTATTAGGAAAATAGAGTCTGGTTTTACTTAAGCAATCCGGTCTAATGAATTGAATAATATAGTCACTATTCCTTTTATGGAATCACATAGGTCATTTAAGACTTTACACATACAACCACTACCACAATCGCTTTCATGCGGCACCATGAGCATCCAAATCTTGTTAACATAAGATAAAAAAAAATTTGTCAATATAAATAGATGAAAGAGGAAGCAAGCAAACATTCAACTACTTAATTAGGTAGATTCAAGATTAAACAAAATATCGCAATTAAAAATGACTAGTTGCTCATAACAAAAATAAAGTTTAAACAATAATGAAAATATAGTCAACTAAGTCAAACAATTGTTGTAACCGACTAAATACAAACTCTAAAACTTCAACAGCGATGATGGTTCCAATCATAGTGAGTCCACCCTTCATTATTCCGCCTTTTGATTTGCCATAACTAAACATGAAAGAAGAACCAGGGTAAAACATCATATGTATGGTAGGTTTTCTTGGTTTGGCACATATTAGTTAAGGTTAAACTAAAAGTTTGATGTTGTAAATATTAGAAACCAACTAGAAATGCCTTTCTAGCAAACCACATCTTTCTCATTCCAAGGGGTACCTGTACCATAGGAGTCTATATAAAAATATATATTACAATTGTTATATAAGAAAGATGGTCAATTGTTATAGACAAATGATAAAAAAAAAACAATTAAGTACTTACTTTACTCAAGAATCTATGCTCAACAATGGTGGTTGTCGAGGCCAACATAATAAATAACCCTGTGTCTTTTACACTAAAATAGTGTATAGTGGTAAAGGGATCGTATCCACGGAGCTTGGTTCAATTTTATAACTCTATGAAAAATCTCTTTGTAAAAACACTTGTAAAATAACAATAAAAATAAAAATAGGGGTTTTGGTCTTTTGAAATACTTGAAATAAACTAGAATTAAACTAAGCATTTAGTGCACAATGCAACAAAAATAAGAGTTTGATGTAAAATCAATGAGGAAAAAATGGTTGACTTGAGGGTTCCTCACTTTGACTTTTGATGAACATATCATTAGTATCCAATTGTGCAATACTTATTTTAATTCTTTTACCTGGCTATAGTAATTCAAGAAGCTTGAGATTACCTAGACTTTTCTTAGTTGTTAAAATGGTTAGAGAAGCTCATTACAATTTTCTTAGTCAAAGTCACAATTTCCATTAAGCATGTAATTAGTGAAAGCCAACTAGCATTAAGAACCAAAAAGTCACCAAATCCAAGATGATTCAAATGGTTTCACTACCATGTTGGAGAAAATGTTTGTATGATTGTGTGAAGTAAAACCAACACAAAAATCACTTGTTGTTTGCTAATTTGAAGATCCGTTACTTAATCAAGAAATTAGCCAACTAATTACAACAAATACATTTGAACTCATGAATAAAAACACACAAGTAGTGATAAGATAATAAAACACAAAACATTCTCATAAAGATTCAAACACAAGTTCATGGAATGCTCAACATTCAACAAAAAGTCAATGGATTTTACCAAAGTCAACCAAGAGTTGTCTAGCCAAATATGGCTAAACTTAAGAACACAAAGTTAGTAAAGATTATACCTAACATTTTACAAGAATCAGAGAAAATGCTCTTAACTCGGATGTCCAAGATGATGCTAAAGTGGCACACCAACATTCCCAATATAGAGTTGCAAGTAAAATTCTGAAATTACCCCCTACAGGGATCCACGCGGGCCGCATGGAATCCTTATGTGGGTCGTGTAAGATGGCGGGGTCTTGGTTTTCTTCAAGTGTTGGGCCTCCATAGCTTAGCCCTTTGGCCCAGTTTTAGCCCAATCAACTTTTTTGTCCCATTTTTCTTCAAGATTTCTTCACTCTGAGCCACATTAGCCTTTTCTAAATGATCCACAACTTCCATAATCATCCGATCATCAACCTTTGCATACTCGAAAATTCTCCCACACCATGAGAATTTAAAATACAATTCTTCCAAGTAATGGACAAGCCCACCCCATGCATCACCTCCATAGCCATCAAGCCCAAAATTCCTGTCATCCTCCAAATCCAACCGCTTCCTAAAAGTCCCGAACATTCTCGCTCTGCTAGACCCGAAAACCTGCAATTATGCTCATAAAATTCGAAAGTACCCGAAAATGGCCATAAAATAAGAAAAAGGAAAATATGCATGGAAATTATCTAAATTATGTGTGAAATATGCTAAAATAAACTATAAAAAAGAAATACATAAAATGAAACTATCAAATCACCCCAAGCTTAAACCGTACTTGTTCTCAAGTAAGACAAGACTAAGATGAACTCGGGATGAGCTATCCTAATAAAAATAAAAAGAATAGAACCGCAAAAGCTGATCACTATTAGTCAACATGGTCAGAATTTATCTTGCTATTATATCATGACTTTTTAATCCGATGAAAATGGAACCATAAACCATAGCTAGGACAACTCCTCCAGGTGAGTAAGGAGGGATGGTCAGTCGCAGCCTAATGGAACATGCATACAATTAAGAACATCTGCAGTAGGGAGAAAGCAGCTGGATGGGCTCGCGTGAAGCTCTTCTTTAAATATACACTCTTATCATGAAAGTTGTGTGATCTAACGTCTGTTGGCCACTCTCAAGTGTGATTGGGTTTTATCGCTCGTACACCGTTGTAGGAATCAGTTAACTTAGTGTTGGCCCAAACCTCCTGTAGTATCCGACTCAACAGTCTCCTTAACATCACCAATTTGCGAAAAACAATTCGATCTGTATACAATAAAACAAACCTATATAAATGAATATGAAACGTCGGGTGACCAAAATGAAGGAAAATTTGTTCAATAATTGAATCAGTCACCCATCTAAGATAATCGCCGCTTGGAATTTGCTAGAGTTTTTTTTTAAGATATTAGGGAGATACTTGAAGGTAATCCACTAACATATGTTGTTTTTGTTTTTTTATCAAGAAAACTTTTTGACTCAAAATTTTGGTTCCCAAACGTATGTAAGTGGAACCGAATGGGTAGCAATAATAATCTGAATGGTCTAAGTGTTAAATGACCATTTGTGGAGCATAAAGATGTAAGCTCCTTTTTCAAACTTGTGATTTCTAAAAATTAATGAAAATGTCCAAATGCAGACTAAAAGACTCTTTAGAATCCTAAGAAAATCGCAAAAAGAATATGGTGATGTAAAGAGACCGGATATGGATTCTACTCGGGGACAAGCACCCGTGCTTCATCCTAATGGTTCAAACATGATCAAGTCTGATCCTCTCGTCGGCATGGACTGCAAGGCTAATAACATCCATTGCTATAGTATATCCTATCGTTGGTAATATTGCATGCATAATTCTTCATGAAAACTACATGACCATGATCACTTACCTTTTTAAGCTTCCAGCATCTGATCCCAAGTATGAAGTCCCAAACTGTAGCTAATGGTCCCAATTTGATGGGTGAGATAGCAACAAGATCCTGGACCAATAATAATACAATAACTATGAATCTGTTCCATGACATCCAATGGGAGTGAGAATAAACAAACAAAAAAAATGCATGAATGTTAATGCCCTAAGCTAACTATCATGCAGAATAAAAAAAATGCATGAAAAAGTAAAAAGAAAGGGAAATGCCCCACCCCAAGCTTAAGAACAAGCATTTTCCTGAATGCTTAAGGAAAGGGCGGAAATGACCTAAATTGGAGGGTCGGACGGCGAAAAGTGTCTGTGATGGAAATGGTAGTCGCACATGTCCAGCACCTGGCAGAAAGTGGGTGGGAATGACTGCTCCAGCCGCTCAACACGGGTCACCACATCTTGGATAACTTGGGTGTTCTCCTATGTCTGAGTATCGATGTGTTGAACTATGGAGAACATCGTGGCGAATTGGTCAAAGAATGCAGGGGGAAAATATGATGGGATTTTGTGTCCCGCCTGCTGCTGTTGATATTGGGGATGGTCAAAATGTTGTGTAGGAGGATAATCAAAATGGGCACCAACATGATCCACAGTTGGAGGGTAGTCGGGTGGAATGACCCGTTGCTCGGGGTCGGTTGGTGTTGGAATAGTGTCCAAGGTCATGAACTATTGGGAATATTTCGAATAACATCAGGATCCTTTTGGGTTGCCCTGAAGACCCAAATTGAGTAGAATACAAAAAACGAGAAATTGGTTTATTAATTATTATGGTTAATAATTAATTAGAAACTAATTGGAAATATATTATGGGAAATAATTAACAGTTTAATTAATTAAAGGGTTGAATGTTCATTAATCGATAGTTGGTTAATCGATAGGGTTGGATGAAATTCACTCCATCCCACATGGGAAAGGAGTGAAATTTCGTGGTTATGCCTCCATCCCACATGGGAATGAGTACTAAACCCTAGGAGTCATCCAAGGCTATAAATAGAGCCTTAGGGAATTCATTCCTCCTTGCACCTTGGCTTAACTTATTCGCCAACCCTTCTTCCTCCTCCCATAGGGACGATTTCTAACCCCTTTGGGTTTGTAAAATTGACCCTTCTTCTAGTTATTTTTATTCCACTCTTTCGTGTCATTGGGTGTGATACCATTAGAGGGATTCTGGTTTGGGTCCTCTTATCCAAGCAACTTCATAGAGGTTGAAGATCTCAAGCATGGAGATCAAGGGCTACATAAGAGGTATGTTTTCTTACTTATGTTTTTATTTTCTAGGGTTGATGTAATTAGCATGAAGCCATAGATCCGTAGGTTTCATGTACACTTAGGTATATCGTTGTTTCGATTTTTATGCTGCCTAGTTTTTGAGTGTATTTGATGCGTAGAAAACCCAACAGTTGGTTCAAAGGACCCGATATATTCATGTGGGAGAATTAGGTATGGCTGATTATCAAGATTCCATATGGGACCATCGAACGAGTCCCGAATGATTTGCATTCGACAGAGTGCGTTGATGTCAAGGCTAGAGGGGTCGGGTGCCTTCTCAAATGGAAGGGTGGAGAGATGAAGTTGAAGCGGGGGCCGAGATGCAAAGAGGGTGATCAATCCCCCAATAAAAATGTCCCCGATATCCATGGTTGTGAGATTGTAACATTTGGTGAGGAAGAATGATGCAAAATCCGGTCGGGGCATTTTCATGAGTCATGCACCAAAGAAAAAATGATTCCGCCTTTGAAATTTGACCCACTTCGGAGCAAGAAAAATGGTGCAGGTAAGTACTCGATGGGCTAGGCGCAAACATAGGTGAATTACTAAGGAAGCCTTGGAGGAAGATGATGAATATCGTGTTTCATTGGTAATTTGTTTCCAAAAGTGATGCTCGTTGAAGGTTTCGGGCCATGGGTGTTCTTGGGAATATATCTGGTCCACTAGAGTGTCCTTCAGGGTGTTCATAACCCTAAATGGTAGGGACCGATTCTCACCGAGCATATGGAAGGTGACGGTGTTCGCTTCCTCATCGGGATGGAATGTGGAAAGGAATTTGTTGGGTAGCGTAGCTTTATGTTGTATTGCGTCATTGGGCTCGGTTAATAGTCCATGTTTTGCACTCCGGTTTGGGCCTGTCCAACCGTGAGCTTGTAGGGTTTAGTATATAATAATGTGCTTGCATGCATGTTAGAAAAACGATTTTTAGAGTAACGATTGATAGCTTTACAGATTTCCTTCATCGTTCTTGTAAACCCTAATCCTCTACAGTAGAAGTTCTTTATCGAGCTCTTCTGAGGATTGTTTATTAATCATTCGACATCGTTTGATCCATTATTGTGTTCTTGCTGTTTACTTGTTTATTTATTTACCTGTTTTATAGATCTAATCGATCTTCAAGTTAGTTTTTAATTTATCAATTGGTATCAGAGCAGCAGGCTGTGTAATCGATACACTTCTTTTCTGTGAAAAAGGTTTCGATTAGGGTTATTCCGTAATTACTGATATTTATTGAGCCGTCATCTCATTATTGACATATCTCGATATTTATTGTTTTGCCCTAATTTGATTTATTACAAGTCTGATCTTTGAACAGGTTTTTCGATCAATTATGGACGAGTCGCAATCGAATCCCATCAATATTTCGAACAACATTGGATCAACAACGAAGATTCCCATTCTGTACACCCATGATTATGAAGTCTGGGCGCATCACTTTGAAGATTATGTTATAGGATCTGAGGATAATGGATACCTCATTTGGGAAACAATCATATCTGGACCCTTTTCTCATTCAGCAACTTCAAGGATTATTAAAACTCAAAAGGAGTATAATGATCTTCTGAAAGATGTCAAAGATATTGCGCAAGACGAAAAAGATAAATTTCAGTGCAATATCAAAGCATTAAGATTGATTAGATTCACTCTTCAATCTGATACTTTCAGGCTGGTGAGTTCATGCACGACGGCAAAAGAGATATGGGACAGGCTTCGTGAATTGTACTCTACAGACGAAGATCTTGAACACTCCATTCAAACCTTACTCTTGTTTGAGTTTGGTGAATTCAAGCAAGGAGCCGAAGAAATGGTGACCCAAACGTTCGATCGCTTCAATCATCTTCTTAGCAAGATGATTAAGCACGACATCGAAAGGAAGCTCATTGATCAGAAGGTTACGTTTTTAAACGGTCTCAGATCCGAGTGGAGAGCAGTTGTGTCCACAGTTAAAGCGCACGAGCAATTTAAATCCTACTCTTTGGCGAAACTGGTGGGCATCTTGAAATCTCAGGAGAAGATCGTGTTGCAGGAGAAGAATGTGGTTTCAAGCCTAGGTTCGTTGCCTCTCCTGTCCAAAAGTAAAGCTGTGATGGAGGACGAAGACCTCAACTTGGAGGATTATGACCTCACTTCTGAGAATTATGCTATGATGGTGTCGAACCCCAAAAGGTTCATCAAGAAGAGATTTCCCACCAACAAAAACCAAAATTGGCAGGGAAGTTACAGTTTTGAAAAGGTTAAAGATGAACCGAAGGCTGAAGAATCAAAGAAGGAACCGTAGGCTGAGGGTGATTCTGGAGTAAGCTGTTACTATTGTGGAGGAAAGAACCAATACGCAAAAGATTGCGTCCTCAAAAAGATGGCAGAAAAGGATGAGGAAAAGGATGAAGAAGCTTTGTTGCAGAAAAAGCTGGATGAAATTAGGAAGAAGAAATCTACCGCTAACCCTTCTATGAATGCTCTAATTGTGCAGGGTTCGGTTGCTGATGATGAGTTCGGTGGCGTAGAGGTTTGGTTAACCGACTCTGAAGATGATGAAGTGAGGAAGCCTTCTCATGGAAAGGCTTATGTGGCTAAAGCAGAAAGCAGTGGAGGAAGGTGCTCCATGGTGTCTGACGTATCTCAGATGAGGGGATATAATACTGATGGTGGGAATGATGAACCAAAGGAGCAACAGAACTTGTGCTTTACAGCCAAACCGCTCAGCGTGCAGTTCAACGAGCTTGACGAACTGATCAAGAAGGTACAATCCATCTTTGTCTCATTTAAAGTCCCACAAAGCTCATATGAAAAAGAACTAACAAGTGTTAATTCAAGAATCTCTCATCTTGATAGTAGTCTAACCCAAACTCGAGTCACCAATTCTAACTTAACTGATCAATTAAGCAGGGTGTCTTCGAAGAGTGAGGAACGGCGCATGTGGATCGAACTGAAGGAGTCGGAATTAATCAAAACAAAAGATGAAAACATTTATTTACAAAGAGACAATTTAAAGCTTTTGAAACAGCAAAATGTTTTTTGTTTGATTGCCAAACGTCTTTACACTAATATTACTCAGCTTCATTTGGATTGTGAAATAGGACAAAAGATTCATTGCATGATTTTACCCTTCCTTGAGTTTAAGGAGGATGAAATTGATGCTGAAGTGTATAATTGTGAGAGTGTTATTTCATCTGAGGATGTTAATCCGACGTACATGTATGGACTGGACAAAATTGAATCTTTTATTAAGTCCAAGGACCATAAGGACATGCTTAAAAACCTTTTGGATGAAATTGATAAACTGAAACTGAGAACCGAAACCATACAAAAATTTGACTCTTTAAACGCCAACTTGAGCTCAGAAAATAAAATTGATGTTGAAAATGCATCTGAGCTTAATGAGGACGATAATATGAGTGAAATTTTTGTAGAGGACACGGTTAACTGTTCAGAATTTGTAAAAAGCGAACCTGAAAACCACAAGAATCTAATTTCAGAAAATTCAGTGGAGTTCGCTCGTATGTCCCAACAAAAGTCCCCGATTCTTGCAGAGAAGGCCATAGTATATCCAAAGGTTAGAACCACTCCAAATCAGGTATACAAGGTCACAGGCGTAACCGAACATCAGACTGCTAAACTCACAGCTATTGTAAACGAAGACAATTCTGATGGCTGCGATGAGTTCTTCTGGTCAGCTCCAATCGATAATGCTGATGAAACAATAGGTTTGTCTGAAAGGACCTCACGGAAAAGCAAAGGGAGATACGTACCAGAACCCTTGAATAAACCTGATAACTTCGATGTGCCAAGCACTAGCGGTACGAAAGACATTCCTCAAGAAAAGGGAATTCCAACAAAAGAAGTCACATCTTCAAGTGAAACTTCCTCAGTTCAGAGTGAACCAGCCATAGAAAAACCAAAACCGAAAGCTAACATCCATCATCAACCGAAGCAGATGAGAAATCAAAAACGACAAAGGAATCAGAGATACAGGAAGAATCTCTCTGAAAGAAAATAGTTTTGGCAATCTTAGAATGCCTATTTATCACATCAAGACAAGAACTTAAAGTTAGAGAAAAATCCTGTTGAATCGCAAGAAAGCAACAACAACCGAAAGCAGAGGTTCGGTTCAGAAAACTACATCAACCGAAAGCAAAGGTTCGGTTCTGAAAATGATTCCAACCGAAAGCAGAAGTTCGGTTCAGAGAACTACACCAACCGAAAGCAGAAGTTTGGTTCAGAGAACTACATCAACCGAAAGCAAAGGTTCGGTTCGGTAATCAAAAGAGATCAAAACTCTAAGGTCGGTCCCACTGATGATCAAAAGCAAAAGGGTCACCTAGAGTCTCCAGCCAAGAAGTCATCTCAATCTAAGCTCTCTCATTCTAATTCTTCAAACCCTTCTAACTCTTCTCCACCTCATTCTAAATTCCATTCTGTTTCCTCTCAAAAATCTCAATCTTCGGCTGAACAAAAAGGAAAACAGAAGGCTTCATCAGTTAAACTTGAATCAAAACCGAAAGCACCAAATCCTAATAAAATTAATTTTTTTACCATAAAAAAGAAAGATGAAACAACACTAATAAAACGAACATATCTTGTTGACATCTCTCTTACTATTCCTGTTCCTGTGAAAGGCTGACGTGGACCCAAGAAACTTTGGGTTCCTAAATCTGCTTAATTTTTGCAGGTTATCAGTGATGAGAAGTTTGACGAAGAATGGTACATTGATAGTGGCTGCTCGCGTCACATGACAGGAAGGAAGGAAGAGCTAAGGGAATACAGGTCTTTTTCAAATGGTGGAAACGTCAAGTTTGGGAACAACTCCTTCGGCACCATAAAAGGCTATGGAATGATTACGAATGGTGATTTCACGATAAGGAAGGTTGCATACGTGGAAGGGTTACAACACAACCTCATCAGTGTATCTCAGCTTGTTGGAGGTACCGGTCTCAAAGTCACATTCGACGATGAGGGTTCTAAAATAATTGAGAAGAAGACGAAAAGAGTTATTCTCAAATCGGAGCGTAAAGGTGAAATGTTTCCTCTAAACCTCAAACCCATCAAAGGAAACCCAGCTATCTGCCTGTTATCAAAAGCACAATCTGATGAAAGCTGGTTGTGGCACCGAAGGCTCTCTCATCTTAACTTTAAGGACATCAATAAACTTGTCACTGGAGGTCATGTTCGAGGTCTTCCACTGCTCAAGTTCGATAGAGATCATTTGTGTGCTGCATGCGAAATGGGGAAGCAGAGTCGTCAAAGTCATCCATCTATAATAAACACTAAAGTTATTGAACCACTTGAATTACTTCATATTGATTTATGTGGTCCTTCATCTATCGAAAGCATCGGTGGTAGCAAGTATATTCTTGTTATTGTTGATGACTTTTCGCGTTTTACATGGGTGTTCTTTCTGAAGCTTAAATCTGAAGCGACTCAAAAGCTAAAGGTGTTCATCAAGCAGATTGAAGTACAGCTGAAGAAGGTCGTTCGCAACATCAGGAGCGACAATGGTCTGGAATTCAAAAATAGAGAATTCGAAGAATTCCTGGCAGAAAAGGGAATTAGTCACAACTTCTCAGCTCCCTACACACCTCAACAAATTGGGATTGTCGAAAGACGAAACCGATCTTTGTGTGAAGCAGCTCGAACTATCCTAAGTTTCGCTTCCTTACCTCTTTATTTTTGGGCTGATGCTATTTCTGCTGCTTGTTTTACACAGAACAGGTCATATCTCAACAAGCGATTCACGCTCACTCCTTATGAGATTCTCAACAACAGGAAGCCAAATGTGAAATTTTTCCATGTGTTCGGTTCACGGTGTTTCATCTTTAACTCTAAAGAACACCGCAACAAGTTCGATGTCAAAGCCGACGAAGGAATATTTCTGGGCTATTCTCTCACTTCTAAAGCGTACAGGGTATTAATCAAGCGTTCGAGAAAAATCTAAGAGACTTACTACGTGACTTTTGATGATAACCATGTCAAAAAGCTAAAGGCCAATGAAGACACACCTGGGGAAATCTTTCCTCAAACTGGCCAAGTCACAGTCTCGATCGCTAATTTATACGAGAAGTTCATGGAGCTCTTTGATGAACCAGAGAAAGCCACTCTCTCAGAAGCAGGCGCAGCAGAGAACAAGGTAGATCATATGAAGCAAATTGTAGAAGATGCTGCAAGAAGAATGAATGAAGGAGGATCAAGTTCTGACGATTTTCCACCACACAATGCTTCATTCGAGGGGGAGGATCAACCATCGTCAACTCAGCCGACCTCACATGTTGAGGGGGAGCCAAGGTCTCCAACTGCTCCCGAAAGCACTTCACCAACCGAAAGTGCCTCACCATCCGAAGGTGCATCAACGCCCGAAAGCTCCACACCACAAGAAACCTCTGAAGCTCAAGATTCTCAAGACATTCCTGAAAGCTCATCTATCGAGGGGGAGCATGCTGATATGTCTTACGACTATGAAAGCTAGTTTGAACCAGAAGAAATGATAAACGCTGAATTGGATCCAACCTTTGATCCAAACTACCCTCCTCTCACCAAATGGACCAGAGATCATCCTGTCTCTCAAGTTGTTGGTGATGTATCTGAAAAAGTTCTGACTCGATCGCAACTCAAGGCAAAACAGAGTTCCTTGTTTTCAAAAGTCGAATTCTGCATGTTTAACTCATTCGTATCAAAAGTTGAACCAAAGACTGTTAATACTGCTCTTGATCACTCGGATTGGGTTCAAGCCATGCAAGATGAACTGAACGAATTCGAGAGGAATAAAGTCTGGCGTCTTATTCCAACTCCTCCAGATGCCTCGGTTGTTGGTCTTAAATGGGTCTTTAGGAACAAAATGGACAAGGAAGGAAACATAATTCGAAACAAATCTCGTCTGGTCGTGAAAGGATACTGTCAGGAGGAAGGGATTGATTATGAAGAGACTTTCGTTCCTGTAGCTAGGCTGGAATCTGTTAGAATATTTCTAGCCTATGCTTCCCACAAAAACTTTGAAGTTTACCAAATGGACGTCAAGTGTGCATTCCTCAATGGTGAACTCGAAGAAACAGTATACGTGGAGCAACCTCCTGGATTCGTAAATGAAAAGTATCCAAATCATTGCTACATTCTGGATAAAGCCGTGTATGGACTGAAACAAGCTCCGAGAGCCTGGTATGAAACGCTTACTAAATTTTTAAAGATGTCCAAATTCAAACAAGGTTCGGTTGACCCAACCTTCTTTCGCAAGAAGAAAGGTAACCACCTTATGATCGTTCAAATTTATGTCGATGATATCATCTTTGGCTCAACGAATCCTAGCCTAACAGCTGAATTCAAAAAGCTGATGGAGACTAAATTTGAAATGAGCTCAATGGGTCCTATTAACTTTTTCCTTGGTTTAAACATTAGACAGGGACCCGAAGGCATCTTTATTAATCAGGAAGCTTACACGAAGACTCTCCTTGCAAAATTTGGCATGATGGGAGATTCCAAAGTCAAAGTTCCAATGGCGTTCGGCACCAAGCTCACCCCATCCCTGGACAAACCGGCTGTTGATATTACGCTTTGTCGTCAGATGATAGGCTCACTAATGTATCTCACTGCTAGCAGGCCTGACATAATGTTTTCTGTTTGTTACTGTGCTCGATTTCAGGAAAATCCATGCGAACCTAACATGCTTGCAGTGAAGAACATTCTACGATATCTCAAGCAAACTGCCTCTTTAGGTCTATGGTATCCTTCCAACTCAGGCTTCTTCGTTCAAGACTACTCAGATGCAGACCTTGGAGGTTGTGGACTCGACAGGAAAAACACCACTGGTGGCTGCCAATTCCTTGACGGGAAGTTGGTTAGCTGGCAGTCAAAGAAACAAACGTGCGTGTCTTTTTCTACTGCTGAAGCTGAATACATTGCAGCTGCAACCTGTACCTCACAAGTGATTTGGATCCAGAGTCAACTCCAGGACTATGGACTCAATATGAAAAAGATCCCACTATATTGTGACTCTGAAAGTGCAATTAGGATCTGTCATAACCCAGTGCAACACTCAAAGACCAAGCACATAGCACTGAGGTATCATTTCATCAAAGATCATGTGGAAGATGGAAACGTTGAAGTACACTTTGTTAGAACCACTGATCAACTGGCTGATGTCTTTACCAAAGCTCTTCCTGAAGCCTCATTCAACAAAATTCTACAAGGGCTAGGTATGATGGAATCAGAGTCAGTACCACAAACTACCTCTCAAACTCAAATGTCAGAAGCGAAATAAACCGATCGTTCGGGTTCAGTTGAATCATTTACACTCGCTCATCATTTCAAAGGTAGTTTTCTTGGTTGTAAATTTCATGCACAAAGTTGTTTATCTATTTGTCTAAAGTATTTCCTATTTCAAAGTCTAAATTCCTTGGTTTTTCAAAATTTTTCAAAACCGAAACCTACCGAAGGTTCGGGTTCGGTTTTTCAAAATTTTTCAAAACCGAAACCAACCGAACGCTCGGGTTCGGTTTCTAAAATTTTTCAAAAGCGAAGTCAACCGAACGCTCGGGTTCGGTTTCTAAAATTTTTCAAAACCGAAACCAACCGAACGCTCGGGTTCGGTTTTTCAAAATTTTTCTCAACCGAAACCAACCGAACACTCGGGTTCGGTTCCAAAATTTTCCAAAGTTTTTTTTTACTATTTTTTATTTTCTTTCTGAGTCTTATTTTTTTTACTTTCTTATTTTTATTTATTTTTTTTTAATTTTTTTAATATCAAAAACTCCAAAAATATTTTGTTCTTTATTTACTTTTTGGTCTTTCATTTTATTTGTGTGTTCGTTCGCTTATGGGGAATTTGTTAGATTAGTTAAGTGTCCCTAGAAGCATGCTGCTGTATGTGCACAATGCCTCATCAGATTCTGAATAATAGCCTTAATGACTTGGTATACACAAACCTTGTCTTCCTAATTAGGCTATCACATTTATTCTAATCAAGAGCTACCTAACTCTCTTCTCACATGAGATAAGAGTTTCCTGCTTAGTCCTTCTTTTCACAGCAGAGGTACTTTGATTTCTTACACCACCTCCATTACATTTCTCCATTAAATTCGTTTCATCAATGTAACCCTTGAGACTCTCAGAAATTACCACTGAGGTTTATGGTTACTCAAAAACTGTGTTTATGATCTTAGTTTCGTGCCACTACGAGCTGAGTGAAACCCAAAATTCAATATCAAATCTGAATTGACGGTGAACAATTAATTTGCTCAAGTTTTCACTACTGAATTGACGGACGTATCCTCATGAAATCTCAAGTTTTTTCTTTTGTGTGATTCCTATGAAATTGTTAAACACCATAACATTTCTTCCCTTGGGATCCAGTTTTAATTTTTTTTGAGATTTTATTTTTTTCCAAGCCTCTTTAAAATTATTTCATGCCTACTTGTTCAACAGACTACACCGGTCTCACAAGTACTTTGTTCACTTTCTATCTTATTTCAAGATTAGAACAGTTGAATGAAAGATAAAGCCACCCTAAGGAGCCTAATTAAAAGAAGCCTTTCAACACTTCTTAATAAGTGTTTGATCGTTATTCAACGGGAAACCACATTAACACTTTAAGGTCTCTCTTGACTTTGAAGGAAGAGATTCATGCCCGGGATCATTTGTTTCGTGTCATTATTGACATCACATTTATTCCCAAAAAGATTTGCTATGTTTCTTTTCTTTTTACACCCTTAGCATGAAAATCTTTGATTTTCCAAAATTCTGGTTCTGATAATTACAGGCTTTTTCTTTGGATCGGTGATTAATTATAAAGACGTGGTCAAAATTAATCCACGTGGGAGTATTATTCAAAAGATGCCGTTACAAGGATAAGATGAAGTGTTGCTGACTCAGGCGGGAGTCTAATTAATGTGATTTCAAACGGCGGTAAAAAGGGAACGCATGTGAATTTGAAACGTCCAATCTTTAACTGACGTCGCAGACGCGTGTGCGAATTTGAAACAGTTCCTCTCTGGCACAGAAAGGCGCATGTGAATTTGAAACGGTTTCTTCAGAAACGGCGCTTGTTGGGCGGCGTGTTCCCAGGAATCTGACACTCTCTCTCATGCGTGATCATCGCTTACCTTAACTGTCATGAATCAGTCCAATTCCGGGAAAACCTTTCGTATTTCGATAGAAGATTTGGGAAGATATTTCTCTCTCCTTAAACCCCAGTATAAAAGACGACATCATCTCCCTTTTACCTCTTTACTGCATCAAAATTCCCAAGAGAGCAAAAATTCCCTGAAACCTCACTGTTCATTATCTTCTTCCCAACTTCAACAATGGCAGAATCATCGTCAGCTCACACTACTTCCCACATCCTTCCCATTCGCCCTCAACAGTGTTTGGTGATCGATTTAACCCCTCAGGCATACGACTCCTACATGTTCCCAATCATCGCGTGCCTGAAGTATTCGCCGATAGCACCTGCACTTTCACGGGTGGAATCAGTGCCCATGGAGCTTTTATCGCAGATCTATGCGACTGCACATTATGATAAAGCAGTCGATAGAATCTTCTTCGAGGTTTCTGATCACAAAGCCTCGATTTCCAAGCAACTATTTGGCTCATTGCTAGCGTTTGCTGCTGACCCTTCAAGGATTAATCCGGAGACGATTCCGATAGGGCACCTCTACAATATCTTCTACAATATGGGGTACACGGAGGCGCTCACCTCCGTCGCAAAGTTCAAAAAGTCGTGTTTGCCGCCACAATGGAACGGCATGTTCACTGTACTCTTCAAGGGTCTCTCAGAAAGGAGCTCAGGTTCAGATGGCTCCAGTCGACTCTTCCTCTCCATCATGTACGGAGTTTACAACGGCGTCAATGTCGACTATGGGTTGGTTCTCTGGCAACAACTCATCCAAAGTTTATCCTCTTCTTCACAACATTCTGAGGTGTTGTATGCAAGGTTTTGGACCCTTATTACTAAGTGGGCGATGGATAAGCACGATGTCCCCACTGCTACCGGGGCATCGATGTCTTTGATTGGTACATTCCATACCACGAAGATCATCGTCTCAGATGCATCGAAATTCTCTTTCATTGGTTCCATTCCGGAGACCATGTACGTTGATGTTCCAGCTGACAGCAGGATCATCCAGACTTACAAGGAGTTCAAGCAGTCTGGCCCGAGGAATCTCACGCAGGAGATGCTCAAGTCCATTCATGATGCCGATAAGCCTGTTTCAAGAGGCAAAAAGGCAGACAAAGGGAAGCAAGTGGCGAAAGGGGCTAAAGGCCCTTCTCCTAAAAAGAGGAAAGCTACTAAAGCTGCTCGGTCCCCGCAGCAGAAGAGGCGAAAGACTCAACCAAAGCGAAAGCTCATTAACGCTTCCTCTTCAGGTGAGTCGGAGGGTGAGAGTTCGGATTCGGACGGCTCTCAAAGAGGCGACACCCCTCCAAGAGGCAACACCCCACCCAGATCACCTACCCCTGACATGGAAATCCATAACTCACCAATTACCTCTCCCACTCAAACAATTCCCACTTCCATTCCCACCATAAACCCCTCTACCAACATTCCTAAAACCTCTTTCCCTATACCACCACCCATTTTCACCGATGCAACAACAACAGCTACTGCAAAGGTTACAACCAACATATCTGATATGGGGGTTCATACCGATGCAACCGAACCTCCGCCAACAACCGAACCCATACACACAACCAAAACCCAACAACCACCCGAACCTACCCCAGCTCAAACTCAACCTGAACCTACCCACACCACTACACCTCCAGCTTCTCCACCACCACCATCTTCAGGCCATGCCTCTGACGGAGATAACCCTTTCCTTGGCGGGGAGAACATGACATTTGATTCGGTCTATTTTAGTTCGTTTCAAGTGCAAAGCGACGATGACGAGGATGCTCCAGTAACAAAGAAGCACCTTAAGGAGTTGCACGAGAAGGTGGACTTGCTCATTGCTTCCTCTTCCAATTCTCAATCTTCTCTCTCTGAAGCTGCTCTTCAGAAGATTGTTGATGCCTTCTCCAGGGCTCAGCATGATTCGGTCGCTTCTGCCACTGCCGCCATAGATGCCTCGACGAAAGCTTGTGAGGCTGCGACCGAAAAAGTCGATAAACTATTCTATGATGCCTCTACCCTGTTAAAGTCCTTACAGGAGAGTGCAGACGCCACAAAGACAACGTTGGAACCAATTGTTCAACAGTTGGCCACGTTCGTCTCCACAGAGTTGAAGTCCTTCGCCACCCTTCGTCAAACTTTAACAGACGACAACTCTGCCCTTCGGACCTCTATCGACGAGCGCCTCTCTAAACTCCAAGAGGATCTAGCCTATGACAACTCATTGATGGACGCTCTCGCAAGGAAGACCACTGCCCTAAAGGTCAAGAGTGCTCAGCTTTCCAACTCTCAGCAACAAATTGACGCTCTTCGATCCGAATGGGAGGTCATCAGGACGTGTGTTTCGGATGTACACTCAGCTATATCCAACATCCTTGAAGCGCATGATCCGATACTGAACCATTCTGTGAGGCGAACCCTTGCAGAGAAACTCGCCCCTGCCCTGGATCTGCTCAGTAAAATAGAAGGGTTACCCAGTTTCGTGTCCACTCCGAAACAAGGGGGAGAAAAGGAGTCCGGATCGCAACCTCCTCCTTCCTCAAAATCTGCTCACACAACCGAACCTCCTCCTACAGGTCAAGCCTCTGGTTCGGGTGTGAAGGATAAAGGCAAGAAACATGCTGATGATGAAGAGGAAGATGATCAAGAAACTATTTCCGACTTGCTGAAACGCAAAAGTCGTCGCAATACTGAAGATGACCATGTTCGTGTGGCGCGAGAAGCTGAAGAAGCTGAATGCAAACAGAAAGAAGCCCACGACCTACTCGAGAGCAGGAAGACTCTTTTCCCTGCTTGGACTCTCGAGAGGATGATCAAGGAGGAAATCGATACTCCGAGCATCTTATGGCTCGAACCGGTAATCTCCTTCGACTGCTACAACTCTGTCGACTCTCAGTTCGACATGCCCTTAACCCGAAAGGCGTTCATCTTTCACGCCTTTGCCAACGTTGCCTAAGTCCCTCATCCTCATCCGAAGGTTGATCGGGAATTGATCGAGTTCTATCTGAAGGCCGCTCAACCACAGTACCGAACCTGGAGCGCTCAGAAGATAATCAATGTTCGGGTTCTGAAGCCATATATTGAAGGGAGATTTATCAACGTTCGATTCAGGGCGATCAGAGGGTCTGTAAAAACCGAACATCTTATCTCTTTAGCAGATCTACCGAACTTCAACCCCCATGATTGGATCGTTCTGCACAACATCCTCTTTACTAATGAGGCTGAATATGGTCCGATCATAGACCATCTCAAAAGGATGTTGGTGTGCTATATCATGGAGGTCGCCCTGATGGATCAGGAGATTGCAAATGTCTTCAAGAAGAAACCGAAGATCTCTCCTGTTGGCTCGGCCAGTGATCTGAACCAGATGAAGATGGGAAAGATTGAACCAAGGAGAAACTCGGTCATGTTCACTAGGGCTGAAGGACATAAATGTCTGTTTGCCTTAGCGGATAAACATCTTTATACCACTGCTTGTCTTGAGCATGTGTTGGGGATCATCCACAAGTGTAAAGAAAATACAACGGATGATATCAAATACTTTGATGACATGATTCAGTGGTACATCCGATTCAGAAAGACGATCCTCGCCCTTATTTCTCGTCTGTTTCAGACTGTAAAGAAGAAGGTTCCTGCTGCTGCTGGCCCAAGCAATAAGTAATGATCTCGCTCGAATTGACGCAAAGGGGGAGATTGTTGGGTAGCGTAGCTTTATTTTGTATTGCGTCATTGGGCTCGGTTAATAGTCCATGTTTTGCACTCCGGTTTGGGCCTGTCCAACCGTGAGCTTGTAGGGTTTAGTATATAATAATGTGCTTGCATGCATGTTAGAAAAATGATTTTTAGAGTAATGATTGATAGCTTTACAGATTTCCTTCATCGTTCTTGTAAACCCTAATCCTCTACAGTAGAAGTTCTTTATCGAGCTCTTCTGAGGATTGTTTATTAATCATTCGACATCGTTTGATCCATTATTGTGTTCTTACTGTTTACTTGTTTATTTCTTTACCTGTTTTATAGATCTAATCGATCTTCAAGTTAGTTTTTAATTTATCAGAATTCCAAGGTGGGTTCAACATAGGTGGCAGAATGGTTATGAAGGAATTGGCCCTAGCCGATGTTGTTAAATAATGCTTAGACTCCCTCGAGTACCCCGATACTATCAAAAGATTCTCTATGGAGGAATTTTGTCGATTAAACATGGCATTTGTTGGAAATGAGAAAATCATATGTTTTCGGTCCTCACGATTCAACAAACGAAATGGGGGATCCTTGGATTTTCCTTTTGACCCACCTTTAGATGAAGTAGGTCTGGTCCCCGTTTTGACACGCTTAAACATTGACTTTGGAAAAAATTTTGTCAATAATAATTTTCAAATTACACTAAAGGCTACACGGGTGACGACATAATTCCAACAACAAACGGGTATTTACCAAGCAAATAATCAACTTAAAGGAATGAGGGTACCCAATTTTCTTAAACCCGAGACAAATTAGAGCAACCAAAGATATTCTTCAAAGCACACCCCAAGCTTATGAGTTAGCTCCATGATTTACCCTTGAAATTCTAGAGTGACCCCCACAAACATACTTCAAGACAATTTCCAACGACTAGAGTGGCGGCACTTGGAATCGGGCGAAAATTTTTGGTGAATTTTTGGGGGAAAATTGGTATGGTTAGAAAGCCCTTGAGAAGAGAAAAAAACCACATGCTCGGAATCTCCAATGCTGGCCGGAGTTGGCCGGAAAACGCAAAAGAAGGAGATGGTGGGTGGTGGTTTCGCGGGATTCCGACCGGCAGAACTCCGGGAAATCGGATTTTTGTGAGAAGCTCCAATAGAGGTTTGGTGTTCTTGAGAGAGAAAAGAAGGAGTAGTGAAGAAGAATAAAGGGACGATGGAGGGTATGGAAGAGAAGAACCTGCCCTTTAATCTTTAGTAAAGACAAGTCAAAGCTGGTCAACCCGAGTCAAACCATTAAAATTTTGTCAAGGAGTTACGTACGGGTGGGGTGCTGTCACAACTGACATTTTTGCTATGAAATTCTATTTGCATGAAAACATCATTTATTGTTAGGCGTGTACTCTAAGTGAATACTACATTCTATGCTCGTTCAAATACATCTCATAAGTGCAAATAAGGGTTGGAAACCCTAGAAATCCCAACTCAAGTTTTTTATGGACTAGGATTCTCTTATTGGGCCTAATGGACCGAAAAAAATAATAATAATATCAATTGGGCTTCATAAATTCGAACTAAGCCAATGAAGCCCAAACCATTTCCTCTTCATTCTCTTTAGCCCATTCTTGGCCCATATAGTTATTTACACAAAAAAAAAGGAAAAAGAGGGATTATCCTCCCTTGACACCTCATTGTTGCATGGTGGATTTCCATGCAACATCACCTCAAATCTCTCTCCTCTTCCCCTCTTCTTCTACTCACAGCCAAGACACCCACCACCCACCTCCATTTTCTCATTTCAAGCTACTTCAAAACACTCTCTAGAACTCCTCTTTCTTCCATCAAAATTTTGAGATTTGTGGGTGTTTTCAAGAGGATTCTTCACCAAAATCATCATCCTTGGTAAGTTTTTGCTTAGATCCATGGTCTAATCTCTTGATACTTCAAAAATCCCCTCTTAACTCATGCAATTTAGTGATCTTTCATCTTAGAACCCATCTAAGCTGAAAAGCTCTCAAGAAGCTTGCTAGGGCCAAGAATCACATCATCTTCTTCCATTTATTCTTCAAACCAAGAACAACAAAGCAAGGTGAGTTCATACCCCCTTATTTTCGGTTTTTAATTGTTTTTGGGGGAGAATACAAGTTGATTTGTGTAGATCTATGTGTATATGCATGATTATGTGCGTTTTCTTGAATCATTTGGTGATTATGTGTTGCTTACTTCATAAGTCTAAGAACATGTTAAAATTATGGAGTTTACCACTTGGATCTTCACAAGAACATTGAGAAAAATATGTGTTATCATATATAATAAGTGTAAACTTGTAGAACTGGGATTTATACACTTAAGATAGTAAAAACAAGTGTTGTGAACAAACATGAATAACTTATACTAAAAAATAAGCTTTTGACAGAAAAGTTTTAGGCCAATCTCGAACTGTTTTGACCCCCTTAAACGTAATATTTCTCAAAACTGTTTTACATGCTCAAAGTTAAGGTTTATACCTTTAAAATGACTACACTAACATTTTCATACGATTTTTCTACAGTTTTAGGCGAAATTTACAAAACTACCTATCATATATATATATATATATATATATATATATATATATATATATATATATATATATTTCGGGCCCATGTTATATAATTTCATTCCAATTTGGGCCTTTAATTGATTTACATGTTTAGCGATGGCTTAGTGGTTCGCTTACATGGTTCATCGGGCCTGGATTGAGATTATACCGTTCTTCACGTAAATTCAATTATGGATCTAGTGAGTTTTTGTCACACCGCCAAACCGGAACGGCGAAAACGTTCGGGGGTGGATGACTTCATGTGGTAACTTAACAGTTGAATAGATAGTAAAGAAAGCAATATAACCATCATATATATAATTTAAAGTTTACATTGTTAAAAGGTACACGTTCAAAACCAGTTACAATATGATACCAAAAATATGAATTTAAACTAGTGCCGCAGCGTCCCTTCTTCAAAAGCTGTTTGTTACCTATAATTATAGAATCCCTGGGACATACAAGTAGCTTTGAAAGAGTAGATCAACATTTAAGCTGGTGAGTTTCGTAAGTATTGAATGACAATGGTTGCATGAACTAAAATGAAATGGTTTGTTTTTGTTTGTTGGTTCCTAGAAAATATCATATTCTCTACTGGTATAAATGTAGCCTTCTATCAAGACCAATGTTTGTTTCTAGAAAATTTATGTTTTTCTGTATGTGGGTAGTGGTCTAAAAGTTCCAAAATTGTATCACGATAAGGTTTTTCATGCCTTAAGTAGTTAATTAATGTACGTATAAAATTGTCAATACGTCTGAAAAACCCCATAAATCAATGTGTTTTTAATACTCCATGTGAGTTTTATAACCATGCTATTGACTAGAAATGCCTATACACAACGTTCTTCAGGCGTTGGAATGTTCTGACGTTTGTCACCCCAAATTGTGTACTGTAGCTAACAGTTAGGGCGCGGGGTTGTCAATCCCGTGTAGATCTATGCATAAACACCATGCTCCCCCTCCAAGGGATTCTGGTATATAATACAGGACTTTAAATGTGTACTCGAACGTACGTGAATTTTAATGTGTCACAAAACTTAGTATAAAACATATTTACTTGTGAAAACGTTCATTTGTTTTTGTATATGAAAGTAACTTCTTGAAATAGTAATTCTAGTATGTAAAAGTTCGTGATGTTCTCGTAAAACTATACCTATTATAGTTTTCTAAAAGTGTGTCTCGTTTATATAGTAATCCCTAGTGAAATGCTTACTTGTTATGAAAAGTATAATTTTTGTAGTGCCAAAGATGGACACATATACATACAGTATAAGCAGGGTGTTTGATTTATATATATATATATATATATATATATATATATATATATATATATATATATATATATATATATATATAAATCATATTTCCATTCAAAATATAAGATGTTATCGTGCTATATTTTGCATACGAAAGTTTCCCTTTAATAGTTATAAAGCACATATGATTACATTGATAAAAAGTGTATAATGAAACTTTATATAACACATGATAATAATCGTGTGTTTTACTTATATCCCCCCCCCCCCCCTAAAAGCATATAAAACATTTAAAAGTGTGGATTATAGGGGTATAACTCACTTGAAAGATCGAAGAAGGCGATATGAAAACCGAGCAGAATTGCGACTCGAGAAAGCGGATTTTCTCGGGAATCTCGGGAGCACAAACGACCTTCGGGACTAGAGCAAGGAAACCGAGGCTTCGGGATATCACGTGCATGAAAAACGAGGCAAAAACGCAAGAAAGATGAGAGGAATTGGGCCTTTTTCTTCGGAACCCTCGCATCCCTTTTATAGGGGCTGGGAACCGCCTTGGTATGCTGGGCGTACGCGGTTACGCTGGGCGTACGTGTGCGTCATGCATGACTGCCTCCTCGACTGCCTCGGAGCTTCAGATGGGACAGGGTTGTTGGATTTTGAGCATTCTAACACTCCTAAGTGTACATGCAACCCTAAATACCTTGGATCTATGTTTTCTTTATTATACATGCAAATATGAACATCCAAGGTATTATCCTAATCTAGCATACAAAACAATGAATATAACAAGATAGAACACATACCTCTTTATGTAGAAACTCTTCCTGAAGCTTAAGTGCCTAGTGCCCCAAGTGTGACACCTCAAATGGTTCACACAACACCAAATACATTTGGAATAACTTGAGAGAATTCTACACTTCTTGAAAATCGGCTAGCCCTTCTCTAGCATGATACTAGTGGCCGATTTTTCCCAACAATATGATCGTTATATAGTGTCACAATTAGGGTAAACCCTAATTGTGATGGCTTTCCATTTCCTTGGATCCATGGGTTTAAATACAACATGGAACATCCATGGAGCATCCTATGGATTTTAGCCCAACTTGATAATCCATGGAGTCTTAGCCCACTATACAAGTATGGATGATTTACACAATCAGCCCATATATTTAATTAGTCTTCTTTTGATCACTTAATTAATCCTAGATTAATTCTTGATCAATACTAATTAAATAATCTTATTAATATATTAGAAATTATAATATATTAACCAACCTTAAGTCTTATTTCTCTCATTATAGTCTATCCAAATGCATGATGCCATGCAACCCAAATGGACCATGTCGGGTCGGGTCAAGTCTTACCAATTATAGTTATGGACTTAGACGTTAATACATCAGTCTCCCACTTGGATAAGTCTAAAACTATTATTGTGTATGAATTCAGGAACCGACTGGCAATCGTAGCTCTCAAAAGCTTCTGTCGAACTCTGACCTTGCCGATGAACTCTGACCTTTGTCAATGACTTGTCCATTAGATAAGGGATCATATACTCCTCCATTCTAGATATATCATATGGACTGAGACATGGATTATAATCACTCTCTCTGTCCATTAATTGTTTCCTGATTTCCGATTTACGACGACTGACTAATTGAACAAATCAAATCAGTCCTGTCCCGGCCGAGCACTTCCATTTGTCATCATCAAATCATCGAGGGGCCCACAGATATCGCTTTTATCCCGAAGGTAAATGGAATGGATAAACTACGACTCATATGGCTTGTTCTACTACTTGTTGAATCATACACAAAGACACGTTTTATAACACCGAGTTACCAAGTGCGTTTTCGTGCAATCAATGTACAACCAACTCATAGTAACAACTCATATCTCTAGGTTTGAAGAATATAAGATATTATCGTCTCATGATCACTCGTGATAAAATCCATGAAGTGATTCCAATGAGCGCGGGTTGAATCCAATACTCAGAACTTATGAGCACTCATGAGTGTTGTAGCCCTTTGTCCAACACCTTAGACCTCTACAAGCCAATCCATGATTGTCTTAATTCATATCTACTTCCAACATATGACCGACTGTGGATGGTTTGAATAACTTAGTCATTCCAGAAGAATAACCTAGTTTATTCTGGAAGTCAATGTTGGAATAGTGTCAAAGGTCACAACTATATTAGGCAAGTATTTGACCCGGTTGAGCATGGTCCTTTTGGGTTGCCTTCACCATAGCAACTTGACAGGATGATTTATAATGAGAGAAGGAATATTATTAATATATTATAAGAATAATAATATTATTATTTGATTAATATAAGTCATAAATTAATTTGGAATTAATTTGGTGACTTAAAGAGATTAATTAAGTAAAGGGTTATAAACTGTCAATTGTTTGATAGTTGCACTTTGGGCTAAATATCCTTTATGAATAAGGGGTGGACGATTTCGAGGGCTAAGGATTGCCATAAAATCGTCCAAGGCTTATCATGGAAAGGATTTGGATTGCTTAGGGCTTAAGTTATCCAATTAGGGTTTAAGGGTGAAACCCTAGGAGCCTTACTAGTATAAATACACCCTATGGGTTGAGGGAATTCGACACACTTGTCTCTAAGGAAACCCTGGCCGAATTCTTCCTCCCCTCTCCTCTCTCCTAAATCATCTTCTTGCTAGTTGGTGTTTGTAAGCCATTAGAGGAGTGACAATTGTGACTCTAAAGCCTCAAGGACAACAAGATCAAGCAAGTGATTCAAGGTAAACTTCTAATCTCTGATTTCATATTGTTACTATTGTATATTAGCCATTAGAAGTCTTGGATTCAATGTATGATCAATTAGAGAAACCTATATCCAAGCATTAGGGTTGCATGTGCACATAGGGATGTTCATATGGCTAAAACCCATCAGTGGTATCAGAGCCTAGATTGGTTTCTATTGAATTCATACTTTGATTGCTTGTTTGTTGCTGAAAAAATCGTTTTTTTGTCCTCTGGCTGAAGAACTCGGCGAGTCCCATGGTGGTACTCGACGAGTAGGCTCAACTCGGCGAGTCCATCTGGGTACTCGGCGAGTTCGAGCGTCAGAAGGAGGAAACTTCGGGATTTCTTGTTGTTTATCTTTGAGATACTTGCCTTTATCATATTAGATCAATATAAATCTGATTTTATGATATATATGAGTATATTCTTGACCTAATTGAAGATATTTATCAATTAATTAAATATTTGTTTCCTTATGTGATTATTGATTAATTATTTTAACTAAATTGGTAAATTGTTTTGCAAGAAATCATTAAATAAATCAAATATGGATAATTATAGAATTAAATTATTAATTAAGATTATTTGTTCTTTGATCCTCTATGTTTTCAAAGTTTAAAAGTTGCCCTCAAGTTTTGAAATTTATGTTTTGTGATTAAAAGTTTAATTTAGACAATTTAAATTTCAAACCCTAGAATTTTACAAGTTTAAAATCCAACCCTATACTAATATAATATTACAAGATTAATATATATATATATATATATATATATATATATATATATATATATATATATATATATATATATATATGTATAATTAAAATGCTAGTCTTACCGTTAGTAGGCCTCATTCACGAAGCCGGTCTATAAGGTGGGTATAAGGTTGTCGCCTATAAAATGGCGCTTAATGGGTGTACACTCACACCCACCGCTTGCTTGATCCGTGGAGGATTGTTAGCCGAACGGGTAGGATAGGGCAACCCTATCTCTTCACTAAAAGTATAATATGAAATACAAAGTAACTACATGTTTTTTTCAAAAATTTCCCAATCTTAGTTACTTTAGGAAAAAGTGAATTGATGTAATCCCATGAAATTACACTTTGCACCCTTGCTATGAAGTTAGTGGAGCGCGTGTGGTTTACCGGCACACTAATTGGTTCTAAGCAAAGGTGGCAAAGGGTGATTCATTTTTTATCATAGGTCGATGGAGCGTGTGTCGTTTACCGGCACATCGAATAGGTGATCGTTATAATGAAGGCACCACGTAAATTTGCATGGTAATTCACACCCACTTTGTGATCCTCGGTATCCCAGTCACAAACGAGAGGGGCATATTGAGATTTAAACATGCCATTGAAAAGTTTCAATGAATCTCATCTAAACCTAGGAATTCTCAATACATTTGGAACTTAAAGTTATGTTTTATGGTGGAGAATTAGTGAATCGTCATTCACTTACCTTCAAATTGTTTGCATGTTAGATTACAACATCCCTTTTCAAATATGTAAATATTGTTGTTGGATCCTAGCCCAAATTTTCTTATTGGGTGATTATTAGGGATTCATATTCTAATCTATCTTTTTCCTTTCTATTTTGTAGATGTCGAACGCAAACAACGTTGCTGCTAGTTCATTCACATTGATGAGCCTTTGTCAAAAGGTCACTTTCGATGGGAAGAACTTTAGCGAATGGATAAGATACATTCGCACAATTGCTCCCTATGAGGACAAGGAGTATGTCCTCGATGAGAAGCTCGAGAAAATCAACCCTGAAATTGCTACTCCGGCTGAAATGACCGCTTTTGAAACTCACGAGCATGATGCAACGAAGGTACATTGCATCATGATAGCCACCATGAATGCCGAATTCCAAAAGTCCTGTGAGGACATGTATTCGTATGAAATGCACCAAGACTTGTTGGAGAGATACCACCAGAACGCGAGGGAAGAGCGTTACGAGATTTTCACTAACATGATATCCGCTAAAATGGGTCATGGAGAATCTCTTACCGTGCACTTGCAAAAGATGCAAAGGTATGTTGATTGTCTTCGCAAGTTGAATGTTGACTTTAGGGAAGACTTGGCGATCGACATGGTGCTTCACTCTTTGCCTCCGTGTTACAATCAATTTAGGATGACCTACCACATGAAAAAGGAAGAGGTCACCCTAACCAATCTCCAAGGTCTCCTTAGGGTTGCTGAAAGCAACCTTAAGGACAAATCTGTTGCACCCACTCCCAATCCACCCGTTGCTCCTATTTTGGCCATTGGGCAAGGAAGAGGCAAGAAGAGGAAGGCTCCTTCTGAGGGCCACCACAAGGGAAAGTCCCGAGATGGTTCCTCTTCTAGTGGGACGGAAGTTGATCCTTCTAAACCATGTCCTAACCCTAAGGAGGTAGAGTGCCATCATTGCCATAAAATAGGGCATTGGAAGAGAAGCTGCCCGGACTACCTGCAAGCCATAATGGAAGGAAAGATCAAGTCGTCTTTCATAGGTATATATACAATTAAATCTAACGATTCATCGCATGCTATTTCATGGGTCCTTGATACCGGTTTTGGTTACCATATTTGTTCTGAATTGCAGGGACTAAGAAGAAATAGGGATGTGGAGCATGGAAGAATAAATCTAATAATGGGAAACAGAAGATCGTCGCCTGTGACCAAGATTGGAGTGTATTCTTTAGTGCTTAGGAATGGTTTACCTTTAGATTTGAACAATTTTTGCTATTCGCCAGAAATGGCTAGAAACATCATTTCATTTCATGGTTTGTTTAGACAAGGTTTTAGATTTTCTTTTAATAATGAGAATGGTTCTATTCTTGCTTATCTAAATGGTGTCTTATATTTTGAAGCTATACCATGTAATGGAATTTATGAAACTGTTATGATTGTAGATAACTTAGGAAATGATGTTTTATGCATGGATTCTTCCAATGGTATGGATAAAGCATCCTTGTGGCATTGTCGTCTTGGACATGTCAACAAGAAGCGCGTAGCCCAACTCCAAAAGGACGGAGCGTTGGAGACATTCGACCTTAGGGAAGATGACACATGCAAGTCTTGCTTGCTTGGAAAGATGACTAAGTCACCCTTCACAAGTACGTGTGAAAAGGGTGAAGGTCTATTGGACCTAATACATACCGATGTATGTGGACCGTTTAGATCAACCACAAAGGATGGGAACCGCTTCTATGTGACTTTTACCGATGACTATAGTAGACATGGGTATATCTACTTAATCAAGCAAAAGTCAGAAACATTTGAAAAGTTCAAAGAATTCAAGAATGAAGTGGGGAATCAATTGGGCAGGAAAATCAAGATGCTTCGATCCGATCGAGGAGGAGAGTACCTAAGTCTTGAATTCCACGATTATCTCAAGGAGTGTGGAATAGTTTCACAATTGACGCCACCTAGGACACCACAGTTGAATGGTGTGGCAGAAAGGCATAATCGAACCTTGCTAGATATGGTTCACTCTATGATGAGTCGTGCTTCACTACCTATCTCTTTTTGGGGGTATGCCTTAGAGACTGCCGCCCATATCCTTAACCGAGTCCCTACTAAGAAGGTTGCTAAAACACCTCACGAAATGTGGACACTGAAAGCTCCCTCGTTGGCACATATCAAGGTTTGGGGTTGCGAGGCTTTCGTAAGATGAGATACTCACGACAAGCTCGAACCTCATAGTAAGCGATGTATTTTCATCGGCTACCCGTAGAAATCCTTTGGATATCTCTTCTATAGACTGAAGGACAATGTTGTCTTTGTTGCGAGGAGAGGAGTTTTCCGAGAGCGAGAACTCATAAGCCAAGGAGACAGTGGGAGGCAAATCGAGCTTGAAGAGATTCAAGAATTGATAGATGAAGGAACCTCTACCGCTGGCACTCAACCCGAGGAGGAAACTCCGGTTGAACCAATTGACGAGTCCTTACCTCTTAGACGTTCCGAAAGAGTTAGAGTTCAACCCTGGTTTTATGGTTTTCATATTACTACCGAAGGGGACACATATATTAGTGATGGTACACTAATAAATCTAGATGAACCTAAGAAGTATAAGGAAGCCATGGCAGGCCCGGAGTCTGTAAAATGGAAAGAGGCGATGGACAGCGAGATCCAATCCATGTATGACTACCAAGTTTGGAATTTGGTTGATAATGTGCCCGGACGTAAGACCGTTGGATGCAAATGGATCTTCAAGAAGAAGACCGACGTGGATGGAAACGTACACACATATAAAGCACGATTGGTTGCGAAGGGCTTTACTCAAACTCCCAGAGTTGACTATGATGAGACCTTCTCTCCAGTTGCGAAGATAAAATCTATTAGAGTGATGCTAGCTATTTCCGCATTTCATGATAATGAGATTTGGCAAATGGATGTCAAAACTGCTTTCCTTAATGGATAGTTGGCCGAGGATGTTTACATGGCTCAGCCAGAGGGTTTTGTCGATTCGAAGCATCTGAATAGAGTGTGTAAGCTTGAGAAGTCCATTTATGGACTTAAACAAGCGTCTCGCAGATGGAATCTTTGCTTCGATGAGAAAGTCAAAGAGTTTGGATTTGTACGAAGCGAAGATGAATCGTGTGTATATGTTAAAGCCAGTGGGAGTAAAGTAAGCTTCCTCGTTCTGTATGTTGATGACATACTAGTCATAGGAAACGACGTCCCGACTCTGCAGGAGGTTAAGTCCTGGCTCGGGAAGTGCTTCGCTATGAAGGACCTCGGAGAGGCTTCCTATATTTTGGGAATAAGGATAGTGAGAGAGCGAAGTAAGAGACTAATAGGACTTAGTCAGAACACTTACTTAGATAAGGTACTAAAATGTTTTAGTATGGAAAACTCGAAGAAGGGAGAATTACCGATACAAAGTAATGCCAAGTTGAGTAAGACTCAATGTCCAAGTACCAAAGCTGAAATAGTAGAAATGAGCCGAGTACCATACGCTTCCGCAGTTGGCACAATCATGTATGCTATGACTTGTACTCGCCCTGATGTAGCCTTTTCTTTGAGCGTGGTTAGTAGATATCAATGGAATCCTGGTAGAGCCCATTGGATTGCGGTTAAGAATATCCTTAAGTACCTTCGGAGGATGAAGGAATGGTTGTTGGTCCTCGGAGGGAGTGATGACTTGAAGGTGCGAGGGTATATCGACGCCAGCTTTCAGACTGACAGGGACAACTACCGTTCGCAGTCGGGCTGTGTCTTTACCCTGAATGGAGGAGCAGTGACATGGAAAAGTTCCAAGCAGGAAACCGTAGCTGATTCAACGTGCGAATCAGAGTACATTGCAGCGAGCGAAGCGTCGAAGGAGGCAATATGGTTAAAGAACTTCATCGATGATCTTGGTGTTGTACCTGCCTTAAAGGGGCCCTTGGAGATTTTCTGTGATAATGAAGGAGCGGTTGCCTTGACCAAGGAACCGAGGGATCATGGTAGATCTCGGCATATCGACAGAAAATATCACTTTATTAGACATCGTGTAGAAGAAGGACAAGTCGTAGTGAAGAGGATATCATCAAAAGATTACCCAGTAGATCCGCTTACGAAGGGACTGAGTAGGGTTAAGCACTTGTAGCATGCTAGGAGTATTGAGCTGAAGGATGATACTAGTATAGATTAGATAGTAGTAGAAACGTGTAATAGATAAATGTAATTAACATTTGATGATTAAATAAAACAGTATTATTTATGAGTAATGTTACTGTCTTATGTTAATTGTTTAACTATTGTTTCATTTTGCATGTTTTGACTTCCTGAATAATTAAGTTTATTAAGAATAATCAAATTGTTCAAATTGTCCACAATCGTTCATATGTTGGAAGTAGATATGAATGAAGATTGTCATGAATTGGTGTGTAGATTGTCTAAATGGTATTAGACATAACAAAAGTTTGCTGGAACATTCATGAGTGCTTATGAACTAGTTTTAAGCATTGGAACAAAGCCGCGCTTGCTGGATTCACCTTATGGAATGTGATAAAAAAAAGGGTGATCGCAAGACAATAATATCATATGGTCTTAAAACCAAGATATATGGTTTGTTATTTGTTAATTGGTTGTACATTGATAATGTGAAACCGCATCACTAACTTGATGCTATAAAACGCATTGTTGTGTATAGTTGATTAATAAATAAGTAAATGCATATAAGTCAAAGTTTATCTGTTACTTTTATCCCAAGAGGGTAAAAGCTATATCTCAGCCGCTCAATGATTTGATTTGACTTATATGCCAGGCCCGGTCAGAACTGAATTGATGTGTTCGATTAAGTTCTATGTCGAATAAATCGGAGATCGAGAAACCAAATGCTAGACAAATTGTTACATAAAATTGTCAACATGATATCTGAACAGAGGACTGTATGATCCCTTATCTAAAGGACAAGATTGATTAGATCAGAGTTTGACAGCGTCTTTGAGAGCTACGATTGCTAATCGGAATATACTTGTATATATAGTTACTAGACTTATCCAACTGGGAGACTGTTGGAATAGTGTCTAAGGCTACAACTATATTAGGCAAGTATTTGACCCGGTTGAGCATGGTCCTTTTAGGTTGCCTTCACCATAGCAACTTGATAGGATGATTTATAATGAGAGAAGGAATATTATTAATATATTATAAGAATAAGATAAGGAATAATAATATTATTATTTGATTAATATAAGTCACAAATTAATTTGGAATTAATTTGGTGACTTAAAGAGATTAATTAAATAAAGGGGTATAAACTGTCAATTGTTTGATAGTTGCACTTTGGGCTAAATATCCTTTATGAATAAGGGGTGGACGATTTCTAGGGCTAAGGATAGCCATAAAATCGTCCAAGGCTTATCATGGAAAGGATTTGGATTGCTTAGGGCTTAAGTTATCCAATTAGGGTTTAAGGGTGAAACCCTAGTAGCCTTACTAGTATAAATACACCCTATGGGTTGAGGGAATTCGACACACTTGTCTCTAAGGAAACTCTGGCCGAATTCTTCCTCCCCTCTCCTCTCTCCTAAATCATCTTCTTACTAGTTGGTGTTTGTAAGCCATTAGAGGAGTGACAATTATGACTCTAAAGCCTCAAGGACAACAAGATCAAGCAAGTGATTCAAGGTAAACTTCTAATCTCTGATTTCATATTGTTACTATTGTATATTAGCCATTAGAAGTCTTGGATTCAATGTATGATCAATTAGAGAAGCCTAGATCCAAGCATTAGGGTTGCATGTGCACATAGGGATGTTCATATGGCTAAAACCCATCAGTCAAAACATCCAAAATGAAATATAAGAATAATTGAATCCAATATGGTATCAAAACCTATGAACATAAATAAAACACCTTTTATTTATCACCATATGATTACACATTATTCATTGTATACTGTTTCAACTATCAACTTTATTCTTGAATTTAAAACCATAGTTGTCTCATGCTCCAAGCATGTACACTATGTTTTCTAAACACTAGTCATGCCACACACCAAGTATGAATACTATGTTTGTCTATGATCTTTACTTTTTGAAATAGTTCAATTGAACATAACTCCAATGATTCTCTTTTCACACTCCCAAATCCTTACTGCAAATGCAAGAATTCCAAATTCATGACATTTACTGAAATCTGTTAGATTCTAAACTTATATGCATTGATCTTCTTGTAATGATTATGCACAAAGTCAGAAAGACTTGACAACAAAGATTAAAGAGCATTCCAAAGGAGATCAACTACTTGGAAACATCCTTCTAGCATTAAGTTTCCTTAATCTTACACATATTGAAAATTCTAACTTTGAAACATTTCCAGATTCCAGTTTGACTATCACTTCTGTCAATATGGTCCTTCTAGAATTATCACTATACTTCCAACTGTCATTGAGCAACCAATCTTTGTTAAAACTTAGATTGTCCTCGACAATTGATTAGTCCTTTTAGTCATATCCAATTCTAGACCTTTTCCTTTCTTAATGCCCCAGGCATTTGGAAAATTTTAGAAAGGATGAATATAGCACATGTAATCGATCCTATATCCGAAGCATATGGGACACGATTCATGATGTCTCACATAAAGACTAAACCAGTCTTTTGCTACACTATTTCCATTTCAATTTGCCAAGTTCTCATAATTCAGATTATGAAAAGGGATGTCGTAATCATAATAGAATTTTAGAACGCAAATAATGGACCCATATATACAATTTCCTTATGTTGAGCCATTCCAACATGAAATTCATATATATATATATATATATATATATATATATATACATATATATATATATATATATACATATATATATATATATATATATATACATATATATATATATATACATATATATATATATATATATATATATTTGACTAAATACGATAAAAACCTCAATCTAAGCTTTTAGATTTGAGATGAAGTATAATTTCCTCTCCCTTAATTATAGCAAAACAACTCTTTCCCAATTGAAACTTTTGTCTTCTATAATTTACATTGCTAACTTGCAATACTTATCATAATTATCATGCTCCCACTAACATAATGATTATTAGCATAACACTTATGCTCCCAATAGCTTTAACATGTACTTAGAAATCAGCTGGACTTCTAGAAACCAAAACGTCATTGACTTTCTTACCAAAGTTCAGATTTATGATACTAGATTGTGTTGATAAAACTTTATCAAAATCATACACCTTGCCTTAGATAGCACACTTGTATGTATAAACAATTTTAAGAACTTTGAAAAGGGATGCCATGATCATAGTCTCGATTGTTTAGACCTTTGCCACTTCTCACAAGTCCAGGTTAGTGTGTCGGTAAACCACACACGCTCCACTAACGACTTTGAGAATGCAAATATCACAATTGCTATCTAGCTAAAATCTACTTAGTGAAAGTGTTTCCTCACCATCATTTTCATGAATCGGAGAGAAACCTTATGACCCTTAGATTTAATGGTGTATGTGTTCTTATCCATGTGAATTGTCAAAACCATAGTCACAAGACAAGGATAATGAAAAATCCAAACTCATATGGACTGAACTGAATCTTAATTTCTTGCCACCTGGCAACACAATGGCCTACCATTGCTTCCAAGTTGTTGTGCAACCAATTAAGAACTCTAAGAACTCATCTGTAAAGGCAACATTAATTAGAATGGGCACAAAATATGTCAATACGATAAGTTATGAACCTCAAGTTGTGTGCTAGTGAAGAACTTCAGGCTTTATTCTTGATTAGTTCTTGAGACTTTCAAGACCTTTAAGACTCCCACTGTCCTCTTGACCTATAAGACTCCCTTGTCAAACATCCAAGAGATAGTGCAGATTCTAATCAAGACAAACACTTCACATAATTGGCCTCAGTTGGTCTTTGTTTTATCCAAAGCATTACAACTTACCAATTTCAAATGTACAAGAGTAGGAAACTTTTACTCTTACATTTGACAAGTGTTTTAAACTTTCTTTAAGACATGTCACTCAAGTTACAATCTTGGAGTATGACTCTAACACGTATATTGGAACGAAGTATGACTCATCTTCTTGATTTAACCACTTCAACAATTCATAGCTCCTCTTGTTAGCAATAAGAAGGCACTTAGAGGATGAATTGTGATAAGGTCTCTAAATCAGTAAGATGATCATAAAAACAGATACTAAAGTACTCTCCCATCTTTTTAGATTTGAGAAACTTTTATCCTTCTGCCTAATTTGATTCTTCTTATTCGCTCTGCCATACATTGGAACCTTTTCTGATGTCTTAGAATTACACTTAAGCTTGTAAGTATAACCATATTTACTGAGCTTTAGTAAATTATGACAAATAATCTTATCGATCTTTTGTGGTGGACTTGACCAGTGCACAAGAATGTGTACTCGATCCGTTAATCCTTCACTTGACTCACACATCCATGTGAACAAGTATTAGTCTTAATTTTCCAATACTTGAAAGTTCTCATTCATCATGCTATACAACTTGCATGATTCCAAGTTCCGGTCCAATTGAAACTTGGGTGATGAGAATCTTTCCTTATTTGGTAAATTTAGACATTACCACAAATGAAAGAATCAATTTCATATTTCCACTCTTGCTATTAATGGAATCATATAAGCAACAATTTTTCCTCAAATGCCATTGTAAGGATATTTTCAAATATATAAAATCATCATTTTTCCTTTTATTTTAAAAGCTTTGCGGAAAAACTATCCTTACAATCCATATGAAGACTTGTTGTTATCTATTCCTAAGCAATAGCTCATATCTCCTAAGAAGTAGCTCAAGAATCCGATCTTCAAACTATGCGATAGAAATCCATCTACACGATTAGATTTAGAATATTCTTTCTTTAAGTTTCTTTACTTTTCTTTGATTCTTAAAACATCAACATGTGATCCAGTCACATCATATATCAAGAATCTCAGAATAGAAACTTACAAGAGTTAGATAGTGGACTTTACCTGAAGTAGAGTCAAACTTATTGACTTTAACACCCTTAGGTAAATTGGCAGCTTCGCAACTAATGCCCCTTCCTTTGGCAGTATAAACATATGGACCCTTTGGTAATGGTACACGGGACTATCACAGACTTAGCTTTTCTCTTTACCATTTGGAAGAGAGAGCTTTACTGGATATCCAATGTCACCATTGTCAATGTCCATAAGGTTTTAGGAAGATGATCTTAGATAAGATCATTAAGGGTCTTGTCGTAGTCTGTTTCCTAGGAGTTCCAAAGAAACTCACTATGTGACTTAGAAAGTGATTGAGCCACCAACTTTCTCATGACTTTGACACCCAACTCTCCCAGCTTGTCAATATGTGACTACATCTCCAAGATGTGATCACACCTAGACCTTGCCTTGCCAATAGGGCTTGAGTGACCTTGAACTTGTGGGTTAGGGAAAATAATTGGAGGAGGTGAAAGAAGTATGATTTCCATGGGACATCGTCTTCATTTAGGAAAGATTGTTTCAAGAGATTTGGGAAGATCATAAATGTCTAAACCAGACATCTTTTGAGAGATATTCAAGATAGCTGATCTAAAGTCCTTAATATAACACCCAATATGAAATATTAAGGCTAGGACCCAACAAACTATTTTATAACTTAGAAGAGGGATGTTGTAATCCAAGCTATAAAATATTTGAAGGTAGGTGAATGACGATTCACCAATTTCCACCAAGATAAACGAAATGTATTATTAGGTTTTAATTGGTTTTGAAACTCCTAGATCTTTGAGATTCATTGAACTGTTCAATGGCATGTTTCAATCTCGAGTGTGCCCTTCAGGTTTTGTTGTCACAACTGGAAATTTTGTGTCATGTAATCTATACATTCAAGCTAATGTGAATCAAAAACTTCAATCAAATACATCATACTAGTACTACAAATAGTCAACAAGCAATTAGAAACCCTAGAAGTTCTTGTTTAAATCCATTTTAGACTAGGACTTCCTTATTGGACTCAATGGACCAATAAGCTTCCAATTTGACTATCATGGGCTTAGAACCTTTAATTGGGCTCTAATTGGACCCACATTAATTTATTTCAACATTTTGGGCCATATTGGGCATAGAATGAAATAAATTAAAAGTTTTGGACCATGATTAACCTAAACTAGCCCAACAAAGTGTAAAAATCATATTATATTTTTTTTGGGCCAAAAATCATCCAACTTAACTCCTATGTGGGCTTAGGGGCAATAGAGCCCAAAAATCTTTTCTTCCTTCCCAAATTTCGGCCCAAGAAAAGCCCAAGAGGAGAAGTTGACTATTACCATGCCACCTCATTTTTATCTCTTGGTTTTCCATGCAACATGTCTCATATCTCCATGCATGTATCACTTCATGTCTATTTCTCTCTCTTTCTTCTTGCTCTCGGCCAAACACAACACACACACACAAATCTCTCACAAACTCTCTCTAGATTACTCAAGAAACCATCCTCCCTCTTCATTTAAAATCTCGAAACTTTGCTTGTGCATCAAGAGGATTTCAAGAAAATATCATCACTTCTTGGTAAGTTACACATATCTAAGGAATTTATAACTCTTTTTCTCATTATTAGATCCTTTCTCTTAAACAATTTTGGTAATCATGCTCCTAGAAAACTCCTTAAACTCGAGATCTTCATCAAGGGGAGCTAGGGCCGAAAATCACTTCATTTTCCTTCCATTTTCTTTGCAAAACCGAGCCTCCACACCCAAGGTGAGCTTCATACCCCCTATTTTCTGTTTTTATGAGTTTTGTGGGGGGGGGGGGGGGGAATACAAGTGAAAGTGTAGATCTATATGTGTATATATGCCTTGTATGATTTCCATGCTTATATGTATGCTTTTATGTGCTTTAATGTTGGATCTAGCCATAAAACTCCTCAAAACCGAGATATAACTTATGCTATATGATTTTAGCATCAAATGTACTTCTACATACAAAGTGTTTCAAGAAAAATAGCTAAGTGGTTTAGTAACAATTTCCTTTAAGCTAAAAACACAAATTTTGGGCCTAAAATGTGAAAAATACAAAATTAAGGGCCCAAATTGACATTTCACGAATTCTAATGGATGAAGTGTGTCAAAACAGTTTCAATAAAACAATTTCTGGAATTATACTCATTTATAGGGTTAAAAACATAAATTTCAAGCTTAATGGGCTAAAAATGACAATTTCGGCCCAATGAGGCCCATTATGCGAATTTTTCTGTTTTGGAGGGCCAAAACTGTGATTTTCTGTAAAACAGTGGACCATATGTGGTCCAAGTCCTTTTCAAAGGTTTAAAATGCTTTTTAAATTTAAAAAGGACCAAAGTTGCAAAAATTTTACAATTTGGGCCAAAATTGTCAAAATTGCGAAAAGAAGGGTTATAACCGAGAAAAACTGAAATTTCAGGGACTTAAGCTGTTTTCTATGAAAGATATGCTGGAAAATATTTATTTCAATAATCTTTGGTGCTAAAATGTCAAGAAAATTGATTTAAGGACCAAACCGGAAAATATTTGAATAAAGGGTTGAAAAAGTAAATTTCACAAACAAGGAGGGGCTGAAAACAGAAAATTTTCAAGACTAATTCAATACATGCAATGACCAAATAATGGTACCGCGACTATCGACAAAATACAATACATTACAACACTAAAAGTCGTTGTTAAACGAGTTGGTTCGGTCTCGAACCAATAAAAATCCGAAACTACTAACACGACGACACTATGATAATTCAACACTACGATTCATACAACTAACGATTTGGAATTCATTATACATGCGAATGTGCACAGACATCTACGCACTATCTTTGGGCCCCACAAGTGTAAAATCTTGTTCGTTGAGCCTAGCTAGCCCGACGACCTGATCTTAAGGCCCAAAGACTTCAATCTTACGAAGTGTTGGGTTTTACCGATCCGACACGACGTAACCGGACTTTCAATGGCTTGTAGACTACTGGTCCCCAAGGGTCCTTTAGTGTCGCTAGTAAAGTCTGCCTTTTATGCGAGGCGGGTCTGGGACCCCTCGTACCTTTTTATCCCCAACCGGCTAAGGGAGTCATCGAGGCCTTCGTGTCCTCTTTCTCTTCGGATGTGGGACTACACGTAGTCAGGACGGTTGGATAACGTGATTAGTACGGACGACGCCCACGGGATCGTTAGTATTGCTATAGACGAGTCGTTTGTGTAACGCGTGTTTGTAGCAGATAATCATGCTCAAAATAATCCAATGTCGTCTGGTAATGATAACTTCATGCGTTGCAATGGTTTCGAAATAAATTCATGGAATTCAAAGAATTAGGAAAACATCGGGTTTTCCTAGGGTTTTTTTCAATACATACAGATTTGAAAGGCATACAATTTCAATAAACAATTTTTACAAGTATAGAAAACAAACAAGCATACCTATGGATCTCCACACCTTTTTTACTATACTATTTTCAGAAAATATCGGATTTTCTGGTGGTTTTCAAATGATACGAAACATTGTTTTCAAATACAACTTATGAACTCACCAACATTTCATATGTTGACGTTTTTCAAAATACTTGTATTCTCAGGGAACCAGTGAATCAAAGGAAATCGTGTTTAGTGTTGGCTTGCAGTTTATTTATGTACGAATCGAACAATTTATTTTGGGAATGTAATGTTTAAACAATGTACTTCATGTAAACTTTACTGGTTGTACAATATTAATGCATGGTGACGAATGTTGTTACGTTTCATATATATACAATGTTATGGTATTCAATTGAGTCACGACAGCCCCCGAACGTTTCCGCCGCCTGGTTCGGGGGTGTGACAGGTTGGTATCAGAGCTATTGTTTATAGTGAACTAGCATGTCGAGCCACACATTGATATGCAACTATAAAACAAAAAGAGGGACTAACATAACTCTGAACAAAACAAGTAAATAAAACACCCTTGCTTGCATTAGGGATAAGGACCTAATGCTGAATCAAACACAATAACACTGGTATCTCGGTTAATTCGGGACTGTTCTTAGTGATACCAAGGAGTGAATGTAGCCTGATCAACTACATTCTCTCCAAGGTAAAACTAACACACGTCTTGATGAGATCGGGATAGCTAGGGAACCTAAAACTATACCCTTTATCACCAAAAAGAGAATGTTTGCTTAGTCTGTACAATAGTCATAACATCCTAGGAATAATGTTAGCATATTTACATACTCGCGCAGACAGCATGGCTGGTTTTCATCACCCTGGAGACCCCTACTTCCCTAATCAGGGAAACAACGGGTGGCTAGAAGAGGAGGAGGAGCCTGAGGAAGAGCCTGAAGAGGAACCTGAGGAGGACCCCGAAGAGGAATCTGACGGGGAACCGGAGGCAGAAGTCGAGGGCGAGCCTGCCGAACCCGAAGAAGACGAAGAACATTTTGGAGAGGAGCTCGATGACAGCGAAGGGGGTGATTCGGACGCAGAGTCCGAGGTCATCGACCCCCCTTACCCGATCAGGGTGCCTGCTTACCGTGTGGGCCCCACTGGACCTACCCCTCCTTGGGGATTGATCTCTGGAGATGGAGCAGACATCAGGGACAGCGACCCCCGTTTGGCATGTCACGTGAGTTCTTCGACCTGAGGGACGGAGGACCAGCCGACCGAGCCCTACCGGTCATGGTGAGACGATTACGGGACACCGGCGACCTTGCTCAGGGCACTGCTGAACAAGTACGCCAGTTGTGGACTAGGGTCGAGCGTGCGGAACAGGAGACGCGTGACGTCCTCCGGGAGTTTCACATGAGGCAGGTAAGATGGGAGTCTCGACTTCAGGACGCAGAACGCCTAGTGGCTCGTCTTCAGGGAGCGTCCACATCTTCAGCACCACCTCCTGACGCAGCTCATCTCGGTTAGGGATAGACTTATCATAGTAGGTCATTAGGAACTATGTTATGTACTCCGGCTCTATGTTTAAGTGACTACACTACTCATGGAGCCGTTATGCTGTCGGATTAGTGTCACTCATGTATGCTCCTACGAGCAAATTTTCTTGTATTAAATGCGGATAATATTAATGAACTTTTGTGTGTTTTGCTATGATATTATCAGTTGTTATGTGTTGAGACGTTATGATTGTATGCTCAATGGTAGTAATGTTTAGGTTCGTATCATACACCTAGTTAGTAGGATCGCAACCTCACAGAAACCACGTACACTCAACATCTTTCCGTTTCATGACAGAAAGATGCCTCGCCCAGCTACTCGCGGAAATCCCGAACCAACCCCGCCCGAAGTTGACTCCACTGCTTTCCAGGCAGCCGTGTCTGCTGCGGTCACAGCAGCTATGGCACAACTTCACCGAGGGAACAACGGAGGAGGTAACGGGCAAGGATCCGGAAGTTCAAACAACGGGACGAACCAAGGACCCACTAAAACGTGCACCTACAAGGACTTTGCGAACGCTAAACCCCGAACTTTCAACGGCACTGGAGGAGTGATCGCTCTGAAGCGATGGATCGAGAAGGTAGAGTCGGTATTCGAGATATGCGAGTGCCCCGAGCAGATGAAGGTGAAGTTCGCGGCCTGCACTTTTATGGATCAAGCACTTACTTGGTGGAATGGACACGTAGAAGCTATGACGCTCCCTATCGCCAACTCTATTCCCTGGGCAGAAATGAAAGAAATGTTAATGGCGGAGTATTGCCCCCGAGGCGAAATACAGAAGATGGAACAGGAACTATGGAATCTCACGGTGCGGAATGGGAACATCGATGCTTACATATCGAGATTCAGCGAACTATCTCTGTTGTGCCCGGGTATGATCACATTAGAAGGAAAGAAGATCGAACGATTCATCTGGGGACTGACACCCCCCATTCAAGGGAATGTGATAGCTGCGAACCCTGAAACGTTTGACAGTGCAAAGAGATTGGCAAAGAGGCTATATGATCACAACAACAAGAAGGGCGAGAAACCAGTGGAGACTGAGAAGAAGAAGGAGGGTGATGGTAAGAAAGGATGGAACAACAAGAGAAAGGGGCGTCAGGGCCCCAAGACCTCTAAAAAGCAGCAAACAGTGGCAGTTAACGCTGTCACTGTGCCGGTTCTAGCCACACCACATGCTCCAGCCTCAGCTGCTTCAAATGCTTCAAGACCCTATTCCGGTAATCTTCCCAAATGCAATAAGTGCGGCCTCCATCACCACGGCGAATGCAGGGAACTCCATTGCACCAGTTGCAACCGAAGGGGACACACTGCAAGGTTCTGCAGGACATACCCTCCTCAAAACCAAAGTCAGGGAAACAACCAGAACAACAACAAACCACCGCAATAACAACAACACAAATGCCGGCAGCAACAATACAGGGCCTAGCCACACCTGTTTCGGGTGCGGAAGGACGGGACACTTCCGTCGAGATTGCCCTAACAACAACAACTCAGGAAACAGAGGAGCAGGAAGAATGCTGACTATGGGTCAGAGTGATGCAGTTCAGGACCCCACAGTTGTGACCGGTACGTTCCTCCTAAACCACACTTATGCATGCATCTTATTTGATACCGGAGCGGAACGAAGTTTCGTAAGTGAGAAGTTTAAACATTTACTAAAACAACAACCCCAGAAGTTAAATGAAACCTATACGGTGGAAATGGCCAATGGGAAAACCGAATCCACTGGGGAAATCTACATCGGATGTACCCTAACCCTCAACCAACACGTTTTTCGAATAAACCTAATGCCAGTATCAATTAGGAGTTTCGATGTGATTATCGGCATGGATTGGTTAAGCCCCCACCATGCTGAGATTATGTGCCATGAGAAGGCCATTCGCCTTCGTCTCCCAAATCACGAAACCCTAGTAATTTACGGAGACAAGCCCAGTTCGAATCTTCGTCTCATCTCGTGCATCAAAGCACAAAAACACTTGCGAAAGAACAATTTGGCGTTCTTGGCTCACATAGTGGACAAGGCCAAAGAAGAAACTAACATCCAAGACATCCCGGTAGCGTGTGAATTTCTGGACGTGTTTCCCGAAGATCTTCCAGGAGTACCCCCAGAGAGACAGGTTGAGTTCCGAATCGACCTTGTTCCAGGAGCAACTCCTCTCGCTAAATCACCATATCGATTGGCTCCTGCTGAAATGCAGGATTTGTCTAGCCAACTTAGTGAGCTTCTGGACAAGGGATTTATCCGACCTAGCTACTCGCCATGGGGAGCTCCGGTGCTCTTCATCAAAAAGAAGGACGGATCTTTCAGAATGTGTATCGATTACAGAGAGTTAAACAAGCTCACTGTTAAAAACCGCTACCCACTCCCGCGAATCGATGATCTATTCGACCAGCTCCAAGGAGCTAGCTATTTTTCTAAAATAGATTTACGGTCCGGATACCACCAACTCAAAGTCCGAGAAGAGGATATTCCTAAAACCGCTTTCATAACCCGCTACGGACATTATGAATTCGTCGTAATGCCCTTCGGTCTAACAAATGCACCCGCCGCATTCATGGACCTAATGAATCGAATCTGTCGACCATTCCTGGACAACTTTGTCATTGTGTTTATCGATGACATCCTCGTCTATTCTCGAAGCAAAGAGGAGCATGGCCAACATCTCCGACAAATCTTAGAGACTTTGCGAACGGAAAAGCTTTACGCCAAACTCTCCAAGTGTGAGTTCTGGCTCCGGAGTGTGAATTTCCTAGGCCACGTAGTTAGCCAAGACGGAATTCATGTGGATCCCTCTAAGGTCAAAGCTGTGGAAGGATGGGCAACTCCGACTACGCCCACAGAAATTCGTCAGTTCTTAGGCCTAGCAGGCTACTATAGGAGGTTCATCCAAAACTTCTCTAAGATCGCCAAGCCGCTTACCTTGCTCACACAAAAGGGCGTGCCATTCAAGTGGACAGACCAACAAGAAATTGCGTTTCGAACCTTGAAGCAAGCTCTCTGTAGTGCTCCTGTGCTATCTCTACCCGAAGGAACGGAAGATTTTGTAGTCTACTGTGACGCGTCAAATCAGGGCTTAGGTTGCGTTCTCATGCAACGTGGAAGAGTGATAGCATACGCGTCCCGCCAACTAAAGACGCACGAGGTAAATTACACGACCCATGACCTAGAACTGGGAGCCGTGGTCTTCGCTCTGAAAATTTGGAGGCACTACCTGTACGGTACAAAGTGCACCATCTTCACGGACCACAAGAGCCTCCAGCACATCTTGAATCAGAAGGAGCTGAACATGAGACAACGAAGATGGGTGGAATTGCTAAACGACTACGAATGCGAGATCAAGTACCATCCAGGCAAGGCCAACGTGGTAGCCGATGCATTAAGTCGGAAGGAGTACTCTAATCACTGTACGAAAGCGCACTCGATAACCATCCAGTCTCATCTGGCCACTCAAATTGCATCAGTCCAGGCAGAGGCTATGAAAGCGGAAAATAGAACTAGCGAGGCATTACGCGGGATGGAGAAGAACCTAGAAGTCAAGGAGAATGGGTTATACTACTTCATGAACCGTATTTGGGTCCCAAAAATCGGAGGATTTAGAGAGACCGTTATGAAGGAAGCCCACAAGACGCGATACTCCGTTCACCCTGGTTCGGACAAGATGTATTTGGACATTAAGCAACACTATTGGTGGCCTAACATGAAGGCGGAAATCGTGACTTATGTTGGTAAGTGCCTTACTTGCGCCAAAGTAAAAGTGGAGTACCAGAAACCTTCCGGATTGTTACAGCAACCGGCAATCCCTGAGTGGAAATGGGAGGGGATTTCTATGGATTTCGTGACCAAGCTGCCCAAGACGTCGGACGGATTGGACACCATATGGGTAATAATCGACCGACTGACAAAATCTGCCCATTTCCTGCCAATCAAAGAATCCTACAAAATGGAGAGACTGACGCGCTTGTACCTACGAGAAATCGTAAGACTCCATGGAGTGCCAAAATCTATCATCTCGGATAGGGACAGTAGGTTCACATCGCGCTTTTGGCAATCACTCCACAAGGCAATGGGAACTCATCTCGATATGAGCACCGCGTATCACCCACAAACGGACGGTCAAAGTGAACGAACCATTCAGACGCTTGAAGACATGCTTCGTGCATGGGTAATAGACTTTGGAAAGTCCTGGGATACCCACCTGCCGTTGATTGAGTTCTCATATAACAATAGTTACCATTCAAGCATCAAGGTGGCTCCTTTCGAAGCACTGTACGGGCGTAAATGTAGATCCCCATTATGTTGGGCTGAAGTAGGTGATACCCAGCTAGCAAAAACACATACGTCGGACAGAGCACTAACAGGACCGGAAATCATTCGCGAAACCACAGAAAAGATCGTTTAGATCAGAGCTCGATTGCAAGCGTCGCGTGACCGACAAAAGAGCTACGCCGATAAACGGCGAAAGCCCTTAGAATTCCAGGTCGGCGATCGGGTATTGTTAAAAGTCTCAGCCTGGAAAGGGGTTATACGTTTCGGAAAACGGGGAAAGCTAAACCCACGATACATTGGACCTTTCGAAATTGTCGCCCGAATAGGTCTGGTAGCATACAGACTAGACCTTTTCCTTTCTTAATGCCCCAGGCATTTGGAAAATTTTAGAAAGGATGAATATAGCACATGTAATCGATCCTATATCCGAAGCATATGGGACACGATTCATGATGTCTCACATAAAGACTAAACCAGTCTTTTGCTACACTATTTCCATTTCAATTTGCCAAGTTCTCATAATTCAGATTATGAAAAGGGATGTCGTAATCATAATCGAATTTTAGAACGCAAATAATGGACCCATATACAGAATTTCCTTATGTTGAGCCATTCCAACATGAAATTCATATATATATATATATATATATATATATATATATATATATATATATATATATATATATATATATATATATATATATATATATATATATATATATATTTGACTAAATACGATAAAAACCTCAATCTAAGCTTTTAGATTTGAGATGAAGTATAATTTCCTCTCCCTTAATTATAGCAAAACAACTCTTTCCCAATTGAAACTTTTGTCTTCTATAATTAACATTGCTAACTTGCAATACTTATCATAATTATCATGCTCCCACTAACATAATGATTATTAGCATAACACTTATGCTCCCACTAGCTTTGACATGTACTTAGAAATCAGCTGGACTTCTAGAAACCAAAACGTCATTGACTTTCTTACCAAAGTTCAGATTTCTGATACTAGATTGTGTTGATAAAACTTTATCAAAATCATACACCTTGCCTTAGATAGCACACTTGTATGTATAAATAATTTTAAGAACTTTGAAAAGGGATGTCGTGATCATAGTCTCGATTGTTTAGACCTTTGCCACTTCTCATAAGTCCAGGTTAGTGTGCCGGTAAACCACACACGCTCCACTAACGACTTTGAGAATGCAAATATCACAATTGCTATCTAGCTAAAATCTACTTAGTGAAAGTGTTTCCTCACCATCATTTTCATGAATCGGAGAGAAACCTTATGACCCTTAGATTTAATGGTGTATGTGTTCTTATCCATGTGAATTGTCAAAACCATAGTCACAAGACAAGGATAATGAAAAATCCAAACTCATATGGACTGAACTCAATCTTAATTTCTTGCCACCTGGCAACACAAGGGCCTACCATTGCTTCCAAGTTGTTGTGCAACCAATTAAGAACTCTAAGAACTCATCTGTAAAGGCAACATTAATTGGAATGGGCACAAAATATGTCAATACGATAAGTTATGAACCTCAAGTCGTGTGCTAGTGAAGAACTTCAGGCTTTATTCTTGATTAGTTCTTGAGACTTTCAAGACCTTTAAGACTCCCACTGTCCTCTTGACCTATAAGACTCCCTTGTCAAACATCCAAGAGATAGTGCGGATTCTAATCAAGACAAACACTTCACATAATTGGCCTCAGTTGGTCTTTGTTTTATCCAAAACATTACAACTTACCAATTTCAAATGTACAAGAGTAGGAAACTTTTACTCTTACATTTGACAAGTGTTTTAAACCTTCTTTAAGACATGTCACTCAAGTTACAATCTTGGAGTATGACTCTAACACGTATATTGGAACGAAGTATGACTCATCTTCTTGATTTAACCACTTCAACAATTCATAGCTCCTCTTGTTAGCAATAAGAAGGCACTTAGAGGATGAATTGTGATAAGGTCTCTAAATCAGTAAGATGATCATAAAAACAGATACTAAAGTACTCTCCCATCTTTTTAGATTTGAGAAACTTTTATCCTTCTGCCTAATTTGATTCTTCTTATTCGCTCTGCCATACATTGGAACCTCTTCTGATGTCTTAGAATTACACTTAAGCTTGTAAGTATACCCATATTTACTGTGCTTTAGTAAATTATGACAAATAATCTTATCGATCTTTTGTGGTGGACTTGACCAGTGCACAAGAATGTGTACTCGATCCGTTAATCCTTCACTTGACTCACACATCCATGTGAACAAGTAATTAGTCTTAATTTTCCAATACTTGAAAGTTCTCATTCATCATGCTATACAACTTGCATGATTCCAAGTTCCGGTCCAATTGAAACTTGGGTGATGAGAATCTTTCCTTATTTGGTAAATTTAGACATTACCACAAATGAAAGAATCAATTTCATATTTCCACTCTTGCTATTAATGGAATCATATAAGCAACAATTTTTCCTCAAATGCCATTGTAAGGATATTTTCAAATATATAAAATCATCATTTTTCCTTTTATTTTAAAAGCTTTGCGGAAAAACTATCCTTACAATCCATATGAAGACTTGTTGTTATCTATTCCTAAGCAATAGCTCATATCTCCTAAGAAGTAGCTCAAGAATCCGATCTTCAAACTATGCGATAGAAATCCATCTACACGATCAGATTTAGCATATTCTTTCTTTAAGTTTCTTTACTTTTCTTTGATTCTTAAAACATCAACATGTGATCCAGTCACATCATATATCAAGAATCTCAGAATAGAAACTTACAAGAGTTAGATAGTGGACTTTACCTGAAGTAGAGTCAAACTTATTGACTTTAACACCCTTAGGTAAATTGGCAGCTTCGCAACTAATGCCCCTTCCTTTGGCAGTATAAACATATGGACCCTTTGGTAATGGTACACGGGACTATCACAGACTTAGCTTTTCTCTTTACCATTTGGAAGAGAGAGCTTTACTGGATATCCAATGTCACCATTGTCAATGTCCATAAGGTTTTAGGAAGATGATCTTAGATAAGATCATTAAGGGTCTTGTCGTAGTCTGTTTCCTAGGAGTTCCAAAGAAACTCACTATGTGACTTAGAAAGTGATTGAGCCACCAACTTTCTCATGACTTTGACACCCAACTCTCCCAGCTTGTCAATATGTGACTACATCTCCAAGATGTGATCACACCTAGACCTTGCCTTGCCAATAGGGCTTGAGTGACCTTGAACTTGTGGGTTAGGGAAAATAATTGGAGGAGGTGAAAGAAGTATGATTTCCATGGGACATCGTCTTCATTTAGGAAAGATTGTTTCAAGAGATTTGGGAAGATCATAAATGTCTAAACCAGACATCTTTTGAGAGATATTCAAGATAGCTGATCTAAAGTCCTTAATATAACACCCAATATGAAATATTAAGGCTAGGACCCAACAAACTATTTTATAACTTAGAAGAGGGATGTTGTAATCCAAGCTATAAAATATTTGAAGGTAGGTGAATGACGATTCACCAATTTCCACCAAGATAAACGAAATGTATTATTAGGTTTTAATTGGTTTTGAAACTCCTAGATCTTTGAGATTCATTGAACTGTTCAATGGCATGTTTCAATCTTGAGTGTGCCCTTCAGGTTTTGTTGTCACAACTGGAAATTTTGTGTCATGTAATCTATACATTCAAGCTAATGTGAATCAAAAACTTCAATCAAATACATCATACTAGTACTACAAATAGTCAACAAGCAATTAGAAACCCTAGAAGTTCTTGTTTAAATCCATTTTAGACTAGGACTTCCTTATTGGACTCAATGGACCAATAAGCTTCCAATTTGACTATCATGGGCTTAGAACCTTTAATTGGGCTCTAATTGGACCCACATTAATTTATTTCAACATTTTGGGCCATATTGGGCATAGAATGAAATAAATTAAAAGTTTTGGACCATGATTAACCTAAACTAGCCCAACAAAGTGTAAAAATCATATTATATTTTTTTTGGGCCAAAAATCATCCAACTTAACTCCTATGTGGGCTTAGGGGCAATAGAGCCCAAAAATCTTTTCTTCCTTCCCAAATTTCGGCCCAAGAAAAGCCCAAGAGGAGAAGTTGACTATTACCATGCCACCTCATTTTTATCTCTTGGTTTTCCATGCAACATGTCTCATATCTCCATGCATGTATCACTTCATGTCTATTTCTCTCTCTTTCTTCTTGCTCTCGGCCAAACACAACACACACACACAAATCTCTCACAAACTCTCTCTAGATTACTCAAGAAACCATCCTCCCTCTTCATTTAAAATCTCGAAACTTTGCTTGTGCATCAAGAGGATTTCAAGAAAATATCATCACTTCTTGGTAAGTTACACATATCTAAGGAATTTATAACTCTTTTTCTCATTATTAGATCCTTTCTCTTAAACAATTTTGGTAATCATGCTCCTAGAAAACTCCTTAAACTCGAGATCTTCATCAAGGGGAGCTAGGGCCAAAAATCACTTCATTTTCCTTCCATTTTCTTTGCAAAACCGAGCCTCCACACCCAAGGTGAGCTTCATACCCCCTATTTTCTGTTTTTATGAGTTTTGTGGGGGGGGGGGGGGGGAATACAAGTGAAAGTGTAGATCTATATGTGTATATATGCCTTGTATGATTTCCATGCTTATATGTATGCTTTTATGTGCTTTAATGTTGGATCTAGCCATAAAACTCCTCAAAACCGAGATATAACTTATGCTATATGATTTTAGCATCAAATGTACTTCTACATACAAAGTGTTTCATGAAAAATAGCTAAGTGGTTTAGTAACAATTTCCTTTAAGCTAAAAACACAAATTTTGGGCCTAAAATGTGAAAAATACAAAATTAAGGGCCCAAATTGACATTTCACGAATTCTAATGGATGAAGTGTGTCAAAACAGTTTCAATAAAACAATTTCTGGAATTATACTCATTTATAGGGTTAAAAACATAAATTTCAAGCTTAATGGGCTAAAAATGACAATTTCGGGTTTTCCTAGGGTTTTTTTCAATACATACAGATTCGAAAGACATACAATTTCAATAAACAATTTTTACAAGTATAGAAAACAAACAAGCATACCTATGGATCTCCACACCTTTTTGACTATACTATTTTCAGAAAATATCGGATTTTCTGGTGGTTTTCAAACGATACGAAACATTGTTTTCAAATACAACTTATGAACTCACCAACATTTCATATGTTGATGTTTTTCAAAATACCTGTATTCTCAGGGAACCAGTGAATCAAAGGAAATTGTGTTCAGTGTTGGCTTGCAGTTTATTTATGTACGAATCGAACAATTTATTTTGGGAATGTAATGTTTAAACAATGTACTTCATGTAAACTTTACTGGTTGTACAATATTAATGCATGGTGACGAATGTTGTTACGTTTCATATATATACAATGTTATGGTATTCAATTGAGTCATGACAGCCCCCGAACGTTTCCGCCGCCTGCTTCGGGGGTGTGACATTTGTGACTGGGATGCCGAGGATAACAAAACAAGGTGTGAAGTAACCATGCAAATTACTTGGTACCCTTAAGTGTTTACCCCTCAATCATGTGCCGGTAAACCACACACGCTCCATCGATACTATGATAAACATTAAGTTACCCTGTGCCTACCTTGTTAAATACGAATTAGTGTGCCGGTTAACCACACACGCTCCACTAACCGACTTAAACAAAGTTCAAAGTGTAATTTCATGGATTAGCACCTTATTCACACTTTCCTAAGTAACTAAGATTGGGTATTATTAAGAGTTTAGTTACTTAGTATTTATCATTAATACTTTTAATGAAGGGAGAATTATAGTCCTGTCAAACCCGTTCAGCTAACGACCCTCCACCGGTCAAGGAAACGGTGGGTGAGAGTGGACACCCATTAAACTGCCATTTTATAGGCAGTAACCATATACCCCAGTTATAGACCGGCTTCGTGAATGAGGCATACTAACGGTAAGACTGACTTTACTCTTATACATATATATATATATATATATATATATATATATATATATATATATATATATATATATTATTTACTTATTATATTATAAAGTATAAGGGTTGAATTTTAGCTTTTAAAATTCTAAGGGCTAACTTGAAATTAAAGTATTCATGAGAGAAAACTTTACAAATTCCAAAACTTGAGGGCATGTTTTGAAACTATTCAAAACTAATTAATTCCATAACTTATGTGCTTAAAGTAGTTTTAATCCAAAAACTCTTCAAGTTCCATAACTTGAGGACAAGTTATGGAAGACATTAAACTAATAAAAGCATTAACTTTTCTTTATTTTATAACTTATGGAATTAATTAAGGTTACACTTTTTTTTATGATTTTATGAAGAGACTCTTGGTCCTCCATAACTTGAGGACAAGTTATGGAGTCATAAAACCATTCAATTAGAACTAGACTCTTTATTTTGTAACCTTTGCCAACTTTTTTGAGTTTTATGAAACTTAAATGTGACTTTTCATATAACTTGAGGACAAGTTACAAAAACACATTTTAGAATCAACTCTTAGATTAATTTAGATTGAAAACAACTATTTCACTAACTTTTCTATTAATCTAAGCAACTCATAAGAATAAGATAATTCAAATCAAACTTTTTCATGTAATTAGTCTAAACCTTAAACTAATACAAAACATGAATCTATTGACAATTATCTTTGTAATTGGACTAGCATGAACATTACCACATCAAAAACAAGTTTATAAGTCCAAAAACATCTTAGGGTAATGTTCCTAGTCCAATTCCAGACAAAACACTTTGCCTTGGACTCGGCGAGTCCATTCATGGACTCGGCGAGTTTGCTGGGGCAGATAGCATTAAAACTCAATTTTTCAGCTACTTTTGCAAGTATAACAAGAAAACAAGCCTAGGCTCTGATACCACTGTTGGGTTTTGAGCATTCTAACACTCCTAAGTGTACATGCAACCCTAAATACCTTGGATCTATGTTTTCTCTATTATACATGCAAATATGAACATCCAAGGTATTATCCTAATCTAGCAGACAAAACAATGACTATAACAAGATAGAATATATACCTCTTTATGTAGAAAGTGTTCATGAAGCTTGAGTGCCTAGTGCCCCAAGTGTGACACCTCAAATGGTTCACACAGCACCAAATACATTTGGAATAACTTGAGAGAATTCTACACTTCTTGAAAATCAGCTAGCCCTTCTCTAGCATGATACTAGTGGCAGATTTTTCCCAACAATATGATCTTTATATAGTGTCACAATTAGGGTAAACCCTAATTGTCATGGCTTTCCATTTCCTTGGATCCATGGGTTCAAATACACCATGGAGCATCCTATGGGTTTTAGCCCAACTTGATAATCCATGGAGTCTTAACCCACTATACAAGTATGGATGATTTACACAATCAACCCATATATTTAATTAGTCTTCTTTTGATCACATAATTAATCCTAGATTAATTCTTGATCAATACTAATTAAATAATCTTATTAATATATTAGAACTTATAATATATTAACCAACCTTAAGTGTTATTTCTCTCATTATAGTCTATCCAAATGCATGATGCCATGCAACCCAAATGGACCATGCCGGGTTGGGTCAAGTCTTATCAATTATAGTTATGGTCTTAGACATTAATCTGTTAGGGTGCAAAGTCATGCTTGGATGTATTGTTTTAGGCTTTCCTCTTTGTATGTGTAAATGGGTTGAGTCATTCCTATAAATAGGAAGTGAGTGACTCCCACTATGTAAGAGTCCATTTTGGAGTGTTAGACTAGAGAAAGAAATTGTATACAAACGCATTTGTATAATCTTTCTAGATCTAATAAGATCTTACAAAGATTTATTTACTCCTTGCGTTCTTGAGTTTACATGATAATTCACTAGATCTTTTCTATTCCGCACACGCCATCATAATTAACACCACTACAATTGGTATCAGAGCAGGTGTTCTTGATTTTCATCAAGAATTGATCCTTGATGGCTATTTTGATTTGGTGATTCTTATTGTTCATTGATCTTCGTGTTTTAGAGAGTTTTTTGGATTCTATAAATCGAATTCATCTTTGATTCTATTCATAATTCGATTTTCTTCACTAGAATTCAAGTGATTTTTACTTTCTCTCTTTAGAAAACCCATTCAAAATCACTTTCTCTCTCTAGAAATTTTCAAGTTCTTGTGATCATGGTGGATTTGCCATATGATTCTTGGATTGGATCGTTAAAGATGTGAAATACAAAGTCAATTAAGATCAATTTTATGGGTTGGTGTTAAGCAAATTGATTTCATGGGGGAATATGGTTTCTTATGGAGGTTTGAAGGATGATCATGGAAGCTTGGTATTCAACCACTTTGTAAGATTGCATGGTTGAATAAAATTGCCTTGTCCATATTAGTTCATAGTAGAAATCAAAAGGAAGGAGAAGAAAGAGATTTATTCAATAAGAAATATGTTTCTCTTATTGAAAACCCAAATGATCTTCATGCTCTTAAGTTTGTTGAAGTTCTTGACAATGGAGTTCAATGTGATGTTCTTGATGTTCAAGAAAAAGGAGTTCAAGTTGATTCTCATGATGAAAAAGTTTTTTGCTCGATTGGAGTTCAAACCGATGATATTTTGTGTTCTTGTGATTCGTTTGAAGGAATGATTCCTTATCGGAAGCCGGTGATCCAAGAAAATCACAAGTATCAAACTCCAAAAGATTTGATTCAAACTCAAAATGTTGATGTTGTTGAAAGCGGGTTTGTTCATGAAGTCAAGTCTTCATGATGCAAAAAGATGAGAAAGAAAAAGAAGAAGAAGATGAATCGGAAGAATAAGTGGGTTTACTCACAAAAATCGTCATATGTTGTGAAGCCGAAATCCGTAAAGCAAATATGGGTTCCAAAGCAACAATCTCCAAAGGTTGCATTGAATTTGAAGTCAAAACCCAAACTAAGTCCAATTTCCTTTATTTGTTACTGTTCATATAAATTTTTTTTAGCCCAATGTACAAATTTGTTTCCTGTACATTTGATTTCGAATACAACCCCAATTTCAATGGATTGGTACTGTTCACGATCCATTCATTGTATTCAAAATGATAATCCGATCGCAATTTTTCCTTTTAAGCCCAATTAATTCGATCACTGATCAGATATATGGATTGATCTTGAGTTCACACACATCTTTTGGTTGTACCATCGGCTCATGTATCTTGATAATGGATTGATATTGAATTCTTAATAGAGTTTTCTCATCGATTTTTATCGATCGACGTCGATTGCTAATCTGAAAATGAAATTCGATTTCATATGATTTGGAACATGATGATATCGATTTTTTACAAGTTCAAGTGAAGAAATCGTCAAAATTAATGCTTGATTTTGATGAACTTGTACAAAGAACACTTGAAACTGATGAAGAACAGTTGAAGAATAGGTGTTTGAACACGTTTTGATCTGAAATCGAACCTCAAAACCATTGATTTTGTGTTTTTGGTTTGTTGACTCTAAAAGTCAAACTGTGAAAAAGATGCGATTTAAGAGGTGAATCGATGAATTAGAGGTCGAAATGTGTTAATACAGGTTGTATTTGGGATGTGGATGTCAAAATCAAGTTCAATTTTGAGTTTAATTTCGAATTTGGATGAGTTGTCTTCGTGATGAACGAACACTGTGAATGGGAACGTTAATCGTTGATTTTGGTTTACTGGGTAATTTCGAATCACATTTTGTATTGATTGAGTCCAAGTCAAACGAAGATGCAGTTAAGAACGAATTGGTATAGATGATTCCGTTTTAGAAGTCGATTTGGAAGTAGAATGCAATTTTGGATCGATTAGTTATGTTAAGGATTCATGGTCAATTGATGATGCACTGTTGAAGCAGATGAAGGGTTTAATGACGATTGTATTGAATGGTAATGTCGAATGATTTTGAGTTTGATTTCGTTTGGTGATTTTGTGTTGAATAGTAATGGTCGATACTTATCAAATGAGCTGGGAAAGATCGACTTGGGAGGAATTATATTTTGATGTGTCGATGTCTAAATTGGAGTTCATTGTGGGATTTATGGAGTCGACTTTCGCATATGAAATCAATTTAGTTCGCATATAAGGATTTGATATAGAGTTCGCATCTGGGTTTCAAAGGTTTCGAAAGCAGTTCGCATTTGGATATAGAAATCTCAATTGAGTTCGCATATGAGGTTAAAATTGATTTCGCATTTGTGGTCACATTTACGTTTTGGGGATAGAGATGCGAAGTCTTCACCCCTATGAAGTTCGCATCTGTGAATGTTTGTTCATCATTCACAATCTGGTAACGAACGTAGAAGAAAGTAAATGTGTCGATTCGCATCCCTGATCTTTTCACGAAATGACAAAATTAACCCAACTTCGCAAGTTTGAAGAACATGCAGAAATTTTCAAAATGAGTACCTGCAGTTTCGCATTTTTGGCAACAAATACCCAACTTCGCATATGGGTAATAAAAGCTGAAAAAATGCAGAATTTTCAGTTTTGGTCCTTGTAGTTTGTGCAAATTTACGCTTTATGCCCGTTTCGCAAATGGGCTAGAGTTTCGCATATTTGACTGTTTTTGGCGCAATGGGTCCCTGCCAGTTTCAGAAAGTGACAACATCTACCTGATTTTTGACAAATCTTGCAACTTTCACCCGAAAAGTCAAAAATTCTCATAAATTGGAAATTTTTTTGTAGCTTTTTCGTGATTGTTTTTCCGTGCAAGATTTTTGGTGATTCATTTTTGGTACACATAAAGGGGGAGTATCGTGAAGACTATTCCTCGGGCGCTTCTCATCCTTAGTGGGTTTTATAATCATTTTTTGATTATAAAAAGGGGGAGAATGATGGGTATTCGAAGCTTCTCGGGTTTGTCGAATATTCATTTGCGGATTTGAAGACCGGTGTTACTTCGAGGGGGAGTTTGGTCTTGATCGCGCTAGCTCGTTGGAGATTAAAGCCGGACATCCAATCCTAACTTTGAGGGGGAGAATGTTAGGGTGCAAAGTCATGCTTGGATGTATTGTTTTAGGGTTTCCTCTTTGTATGTGTAAATGGGCTGAGTCTTTCCTATAAATAGGAAGTGAGTGACTCTCATTATGTAAGAGTCCATTTTGGAGTGTTAGAATAGAGAGAGAAATTGTATACAAACCCATTTGTATAATCTTTCTAGATCTAATAAGAGCTAACAAAGATTTATTTACTCCTTATGTTCTTGAGTTTACATGATAATTCACTAGATCTTTTCTTTTCCGCACACGCCATCATAATTAACACCGCTACATAATCCAACAGGGCATAGCCTCGCATAGGGGGCGACGTGGACGATCTGAGGCCTAGACCTTGAGTACGCTGGGCGTAACTCAGATCGGCCTAGTGACTCCTCCTTCAGATAATACCGAAATTTAATATAAAATTTATATTTTATTTATTTAATAAACTTCAAAAATTCACATCTTCTTCATAGGAACTCCGTTATCGACGTTCTTTATATCCACGCATAGGTGAGACTACGCTCTACAACTTTCGTTTAGATTCCATCGGCAAATTTTGAATTTATTTTTAAAAGGTCGCAGTAAGAAAATTTCGTTAGAAATTCATAACTTCATTATCCGACGTCTGTTTTTGCCAGACTTTTTACCGTTGAAAAACGATTGTCGAGACCTTCGATTCTCATTTAGGTCATTCCGGCCAAAAGTCGCTCGATCTCCGTTTCGAGTTTTTAGTTGTCTGTCGCTAAGCCAAACTTGGAAAATTCATAACTTCCTTATACGAAGTCAGATTTGGACTTTCTTTTTACGTATGATCACGGTTTAATGACATCTAACATAGTAGGTAATTAATTAGAGACTTTTGGACATTTTATTTTTGAAGCTAATTTCATTATATCAAATGTGGTTACAATACTTGACTTTTTAGGTCATTACATAGAGTTGAAATATTGGGTTGTCACAGTTTTGTCGGTTGGCACCTATTAAGTGTACGATCGTAGCCTATAGTTATAACTAGAGTCTCTTGGAGGGAGAGCGGAGATTTGTGTATAGATCTATACGGGGATGACACCCCACACCTGAGTTGTTTGCTATAGTTAGAGTAACTTAGTCTAGGGTGACGAAAACCATATAATCAAAAATCAAAACCGGCGTCCAATAACGCCAAGACAGGAAAAATTGTCATTATTTAGTATGGTTATGACGGCTCACTTAGAGGAATTAATGTTATGAAGTTTACAAAAGACCATTCTCTTTTCTTTTGGATTACTCAGAAACATACTCGTACTGGTACTCAACCTCGGGGGTTGGTGTGGTAGCTTTCACTTTTACAGACAACATCGGGTTGTCTGGGAACATTCCCTTTACATGCTCTTTACATTCTCTCTACATTCTCTTGACCCTTTTAGTCAAATAAACAATAACATACATGCATTAATACAAGATCTGACACAAACACACTAAACAGTTTGCAGAAAATGTAGGATTATCTGCTGGTTTTCAAAGTTATACAGCTCATTTTCACAAACATGCTTATGAACTCACCAACAATTTTATGTTGAACGTTTTCGAAATAACTTGTATTCTTAGGAAACCGTTGAAGCAGGATGAACGAAACAAACTAATGGATATTGTGTTATATTTTGTTTCATCATACTCTTACTATTTTGTCATGTAATATTCAAATACAATACTCGATGCAAATAATGAATATTGTTATATTACATGTGTGGTGATGATGATGTTATGTTTCATTTATATTCATTGTAATGATATTTCAAGATGATGTCACGGACAAGCCCCTGGACGTTTCTGCCATCTGGTTCGGGGGTGTGACAGGCGCGGGCCGCATGCTGGCCACCTCTACTAGTTCAAAAACAGTAATGCATCTTTTGAATATTTGCACGGGTATGGTGTGGGTCGTGGGCTGCATGTTGGCCGCGTCTACTTGCTCGGGCAGTTATGTAGTAGTATTGGGGGTGAATGTAGCCTGATCAACTACATTCATTCAAAATACAACCAACATGTGTTCAGGAGTAATTGTGATGGACGATGAATCAAAAGACATACCATTTACTTATCCAAAGAGCTTATAGAACGAAACCTAAACAAAATTAAATTACTATAGGAGTAATTGGTATGCTAATTGTTTCTGGTATTTATACCCCTTCGTGCAATACACTATAGACGAGTATCATTAGCTAGGAAACCCCTATATCCCTAGTCAAGGAATCGCAGGGTGCCTCGACTCAGAGGAAGAACCAGAGGAGGAACACGGAGTAGAACTTGCAGATGGACCGCCTAGTCAATAGTGGACCTCAAAGAGGACGAGCCAGAAGGAAATGGTGATGATGACTCGGATGCAGAATCCGATGTCATCAATCCTCGATGTAAAGCCAGAGTACTGACTTATCGTGTGGGCCCCGGTGGCGCCGTGCCCCCTTTGGCACACAATATTTGTAGATAGAGTTACCAACAGGGGATACGACCACACTATGGTAGGAACCGAGGTCTCTTCAATCTTAGTCATAGAGGACTAGATGACTAAGCGCTCCTAGTCATGGTCCGGCGCACCCGAGGTATTGATTACCAAGCTGAGAACACCCCAAATCGCACGGAACAAATGCGGTTTACTATTGATAGAGATGAGAGACAAACACATGAAATGAATGAAGACTCCCGAGCAAGACAGTTAGTTGGGAGTTACGACTATGATATACCGAGCGACAAGTAGTTCGTCTCCGAGGTGCATCCACTTCATCAGCACCCCCACCAAACACTTTCTGCCACAATTAGGATCAACCTTTTCTTTTGTCCCCCTACTCTCCGATATGACTCTCTTTTGTGTCCTAATGAAATGATTATGTGCTATCTTTATTTCATGTTATCACATAAATTCGATTATATGCACAACCGAACCCTCGAAACCGCTAGATACTTAAGGATCACGAAATCAAAGCAACCTATATACTCTAAGGATAGACGTAACGATCGTGCCAAATATGTGATTACCTACTACTGTAAATACATCATAGGGATGTAGATGGAAACAATGAGAATCATACGACGAGAGGCGAAATTTATAGAGTACAACCAGGAATGACGATCATTACTTACAATCTGGCTTATTAACATGCAGCAGGAAAATGCCATCACGCAAGAATAACAAGCGCACCCACGAGACACCGCTCTTACAGATCGACTCTGCTACATTCCAAGCTGCTGTAACAGCGGTAGTAACCGATGCTATAGCACAAATCAATGCAAACAACACCAATGGAGGCGGAAATAGCATTGACAACTCAAGACGAAGGAACAAGCATGGGAACCAACAAGTGATAGCTTGTCAAGGCATACTAAACCCCAAGCTTAAGAGTAGGAAGCAAAATCCTGGATGTAAGAGAAAGGGACAACCAACTCAAAGGTTCTCAAAGAAGCAACATGATTTTGTTGTTCATGCAACCATGAACCCTATTACACCAACATTAGCAAGACCATATGATGGAAGCCTTCCAAAATGCAACCAGTGCAATTTCCATCATAAGGGTGCTTACTGGGAATTGCATAGTAAGAGATGCAACCAAAAGAATCACACCACCAAATACTATACAACTAATCCATGAAAGAATCGTCAACCAAACGAAAACAACAACAATTGCAACAACCTTAACAACACCACCAATGATGAGACCAGTCACACCTGCTGTGGGTGTGGAGGAACCGGTCACTCCAAGCGTAATTTCCCCAAGGATAACACTCAAGTAGTAGAAGGATCAGAAATGGTCCTGACCTTGGGTCAAGGCGAAGCAGTCCAAGACCCGACGGTTGTTACTGTTACGTTCCCACTTAACAACTCTTTCGCTTACCCCTTATTCAATAGTGAAGCTGAACGAAGCTTCATTAGTAACAAATTCGAACACTTACTAAAACAACAACCCCATAAGCTAAACGAAGCCTTTACGGTGGACATGGCTAACGGGAAAAAATTGTCACACCCCCAAACCGGAACGGCGGAAACGTTCGGGGGCGGATGACTTCATGTGGTAACGTAACAATTGAATACATAGTAAAGAAAGCAATATAACCATGATATATATAATTGAAAGTTTACATTGTTAAAAGGTACACGTTCAAAACCAATTACAATATGATGCCACAAATAAGAATTTAAACTGGCGCCGCAGCGTCCCTTCTTCAAAAGCTGTTTGTTACCTGTAATTACGGAATCCCTGGGACATACAAGTAGCTCTGAAAGAGTTGATCATCATTTAAGATGGTGACTTTCATTAGTATTTAATGACAATGTTTGCATGAACTAAAATGAAATGGTTTGTTTTTGTTTGTTGGTTCCTAGAAAATCCCATATTCTCTACTGGTATGAATGTAGCCTTCTATCAACACCAATGTTTGTTTCTAGAAAATTTATGTTTTTCCGTATGTGGGTAGTGGTCTAGAAGTTCCAAAATTGTATCACGATAAGATTTTTCCTGCCATAAGTAGTTAATTAATGTACGTATAAAATTTCCAATACATCTGAAAAACCCCGTAAATCAATGTGTTTTTAATACTCCATGTGAGTTTTATAACCATGCTATTGAATAGAAATGCCTATACACAACGTTCTTCAGGCGTTGGAATGTTCTGACGTTTGTCACCCCAAATGGTGTACTATAGCTAATAGTCAGGGCGCGGGGTTCTCAATCCCGTATAGATCTATACACAAAAACCATGCTCCCCCTCCAAGGGATTCTGGTATATAATACAGGACTTGAAATGTGTACTTGAACATACGTGAAGTTTAATGTCTCACAAAACATAGTATAAAACAGATTTACGTGTGAAAATGTTCGTTTGTTCTTGTATATGAAAGTAACTTCTTGAAATAGTGTTTCTAGTATGTAAAAGTTCGTGATGTTCTCGTAAAACTATACCTATTATAGTTTTCTAAAAGTGTGTCTCGTTTGTATAGTAATCCCTAGTGAAATGCTCACTTGTTATGAAAAGTATAATATTTGTAGTGCCAAAGATGGACACATATACATACAGTATAAGCAGGGTGTTTGATTTATATATATATAAATCATTTTTCCATTCAAAAGATAAGATGTTATCGTATATTTTGCATACGAAAGTTTCCCTATAATAGTTATAAATCACATATGATTCCATTGATAAAAAGTGTATAATGAAACTTTATATAACACACCATAATAATCGTGTGTTTTACTTGTATCTCCCCCTTAAAAGCATATAAAAGCATTTATAAAACATTTAACAGTGTGGATTATATGGGTATGTGTTGGATAAGGTGTCTAAGTCCATAACTTATTTGGTATATACTTGACCCGACCCGGCATGGTCCAGTTGGGTTGCACTTCACCCAAACGATTTATGGATAATTTTAGGAGAATTGTTTACTTACGATTTATTAATATATTATAAGTTATAATATATTAATATGAAGTCATGTTATTTAATTAGTTTTAGTCTTAAATTAATTATGAATTAATTTAGAGATTAAAAAGAAGACTGATTAAATTATGGGCTATTATATTTTATATAGTGTGGGCTAATACTCATTTGTTAATGGGCTAAGCTAATATGGAAGTCCATGGATGATCCATGGAGCTTTTAACCCATGGATCCTTGGAAAGGAAAAGACATGGGTTATTAGGGTTTCACCCTAACCATGCACACTATATAAAGAAGCATATGATGCAAGAAATGTGACACTAGTTGTGTGAGACTTAGTGGTGGCCGATTTCATAAGAAAGTATACTATTCTCTCAAGTTTCCAAAGTTTGTGGTGATTTGTGATTCCACTTGAGGCATTCACACTATTGGTGCTAGGCTCTCAAACTCCAAGCAATCAACCACCATCAAAAGGTATGTATTTCTACTAGTAGTTTTATGATTCATAATCCTTATGCTATGCTAGTTAGGAAGAAACCTTGGAAATTATTATTTGCATGTATTTTAGAAGAAAACATAGATCCAAGGTTTATTAGGGTTGCATGCACACTTAGGAAGTGTTAGATTGCTCAAAACCCAACAGTATGAACTCACTTGAAAGATCGAAGAAGGCGAGATGAAAACTGAGCAGAACTCCGACTCAAGAAAGCAGATTTTCTCGGGATTCTCGGGAATCTCGGGAGCACAAACGACCTTCGGGACTAGAGCAAGGAAACCGGGGCTTCGGGATATCACGTGCACGGAAAACGAGGCAAAACGCAAGAAAGATGAGAGGAATTGGGCCTTTTCTTCGGAACCCTCGCATCCCTTTTATAGGACCTGGGAACCGCCTCGGTTCGCTGGACGTACGCGTGCGTCATGCGTGACTGCCTCCTCGACTGCCTCGAAACTTCGGATGGGATAGGGCATAGCCTCGGATAGGGGGCGACGTGGACGATCCGAGGCCTAGACCTCGAGTACAATGGGCGTAACTCTGTAAGTCCCCAAAATTGCTTGTGTATCAATCAGATCCAATTGATGGTGCAGAATCCCAATCAATTGGATGATGTCAGATCAATATAGAAGAGAAGGAGAAGAAGAAGATTAAGAATCTAATGATGTATTCAATATGAATGATGCTCCATACAATAGATTCTCTTTCATACACACTTCTTCTCTTTAACTTTCTCTCTCTTCTCTAGCCTTCTCTCTTCTAACCGTACACTCCCACATGCACTCCTCAATTTATATGGACCTCCAGCCATACACATGTGTACAACCGCACACCCTGTGTACGGCCATACACAGGGTGTGCGACCGTACACACGTGTACGACCGTACACACAAACCGCAAACACATACAACATTACATAAAAATATATTTTCCTAGAAAAGCAAAGTATAAACCATATTTTTGACCCACCAATCTCCCCATTGGTTTATAGCTTTCTTTTCTAATTGGCCCAACAAGCTCCCCCTAAAAAGTAGCTGGCTTTTCTTGTTAATCTTCATTGGGAGCTTGGCTTCAGCATTAATCTTCAAATTGCTTCACAGCATCAAGATGAACATATGAATCTTCAATAAATGACTTCATCTTGAGCAGTTGGGATTTCTGCAGAATTTGACATTGAACGCACATTGGGTGATGAGGCTTCTTGTAGAGATTCTTGAAAGATAGCGCTTTCAGCTTGAGAATCTTCAGAGAGAACAACGGAGAGAAATAATCTACTGGATAAATTCAGCAGGTTTAAGATAGCAGCAGACTGATTGAGGAGGCTTCAATGCAATCCGTCACATAATCTTCAAGTACAGCTTCACCATGCTTCTGGGGTTGACAGATTGAATGTCGAAAGAATAATCTTCATTTCTTGCTCCTTCGAATGTGAATTCTTCGATGCTCACGAATGAAGCCTTGGCTTAGAAGATCTTCAATACAGTCTCCACGAGTCTCATCTACATCTGAAATCACTTTTCAAGACAAAACAAAACTAAAAGAAAAATTAGCACAAAAAAAATATTTTTGGATTTTTAATTTTCTGATTTTTGTTAAGTTAATTGAAATTAAGGTGAAGTGTAGAAGAAGAAGAAGTAAATTCAAGCATGCACACATTTACTACGAATAAATGTCAGGTACACCTTGGGAAAACACACACATACGTTATTGACGTCTCTGTACAACTAACATAGAGACACTCTATTTATAGGACCACTAGCCGCACACGTGTGTACAGCCGCACACACGTGTATGGCCGCACATAGAGTGTGTAGCCGCGCAAGACCTATACAAGATGAATGCCTAGCTCAAACCACACAATTGTGACCTAACAATCTCCCCCTTGATTTGAGCTAGCATGGACTCAGGTCTTCTGTTTAAGAGTAGTGATCTCCTCCTTGAGCTCTGAGATAGATGAGTCTGCTCCCCCTGAACTTCCTTCACCTATTGATATTTATTTGCCACGAGGTAAAGGATCTGAATCTTGTTGAGCAAGAAACCTGGCAAGCCTCAAAGAGGCAACATCATGCCCAGGTTGTAGAGGAGAAGAACCCTCAGGAGCAGATGATAGTTAGTTTTGTTTACTTCTTTTTATAGTTTATTTTAGCATATTTCATTCATAATTTAGATAATTTCCATGCATATTTTCCCTTTTTGTTATTTTATGACTATTTCGGGTACTTTCGAATCTTGTGAGCATAATTGCAGGTTTTCGGGTCTAGCGGAGCGGGAGTGTTCGGGACGTATGGGAAGCGATGAGATTTGGTAGACAAAAATGATGTTAGGCTTGGTGATTGTGGAGATGATGCATGGAGCGAGCTTGATGGTTATTTGAAGGCTTGGAGAGAAATAAACATTTAAATTTGCAAGATGCGGGAGTATATTCAAGCATGCATAGATTATTAATCGGGCGAGTTTACGAGCTATGAATCATTTGGAGAAGCCAAATTGGGCTTAAATTGAAGAAAACTTGAAGAAAAATGGGCTAGGAGCTGATTGGGCTTGCACTGGGCCAAGTGGGCTAAGCTATGGAGGCCCAAAACCTCAAAGATTCTACATTCAGGGACCACCCGCGCAAACCACCCGCGCAACAGCACGCGGGTCGCGCAACCTCCTGCAGGGGAAATTTCGGGAATCCATTTGGAAGGCTATTTGAGGAAGGTTGGTGCCCATCTTTTGGAGACTCTGGGACATCCGATTTTTGGAGATTCTCTCTGGAGTTTTGAAGACTTTTGAAGGCCAAGAACACTTGAAGAACATCATATTTTTACCTCTTGATTCTTTCTTAATGTTTGGTACAATTTTCCCTAACTTTGTTTCTTTGGGTTTAGTCATGCTTGGCTAAACTAATCTTGGTTGACTTTTGGTTAATCCTTTGAACTTTTGTTGAATGTTGAAGAAACCATGAACATGTTGTTAAAGCTTTATGGGAATGTTTTGTGTTTTAACATCTTATCACTACTTGTATGTTTTAGTTCATGAGTTTAAATGTGTTTGTGGTGATTAGTTGGCTAATTTCTTGATTAAGTAAAGGATCCTCAAATTAGCAAGCAACAAATGATTTTTGTGTTGTTTTTGCTTCACACAATCATAAAAACATTTCCTCCAACATGGTGGTGAAAGCATTTGGCCCCTCTTGGATTTGGTGACTTTTTGGTTCTTAATGTTAGTTGACTTTCACTAATTACATGCTATTTGGAATTAGTGACTTTGACTAAGGAAATTGTTATGAGCTTCTCTAGCCATTTCAACAATTAAGAAAAGTCTAGGTAATCTCGAGCTCCTTGGATTACTATAGCCAAATTAAGGATTTAAATCAAAGTGTTGCACCATTGGATTCTAATGATATGTTCATCAAAAGTCAAAGTGAGGAAACTTTAAGTCAACCATCTCTCCCTCATTGATTTTACATCAAACTCTTATTTTTGTTGCATTTGTCTATTTAAATCATAGTTAATTCTAGTTTGTTTCAAGTATTTCAAAACACCAAAACCCCCCATTTTATTTTTATTGTCATTTTACAAGTACTTTTACAAAGAGATTTTTCATAGAGTTATAAATTGAACCAATCTCCGTGGATTCGATCCCTTTACCACTATACACTATTTTAGTGTGTAATATTTAGGGTTATTATTTGTGTTGGCCTCGACAACCACTAAATTTTTGGCGCCGTTGCCGGGGATTGGTTTTGATTTAATCAGTTTGTTTCTCTATGCCTAGATCTCATTGTGCTGGTACTCTAATTTAAAATCCAGAAATTAAAAAAAAAGAGTATGGTTCGGAAATGAATACTACTTGCACCGAAGACCAACTTTCTGAGCTAGCTCAGTTAGTTATGATGATTGAAAGTGACCAAAGTGTGCCACCCACACCTCTTCTTTGCGATTTTTGTGCCCAAAATGGACATCATTAAGACACGTGTCCATATTTACAAGGAGAATGGGAAGAAGTGCAAGATAAGGGAAGCTACTACCGGTCAAACCAATGGAGTTATGATCAGCCTCAACATGATCAATGGTGGGACAACAACCAAGTTTGGGGAAATAACCATTACCAAAACCCATACCAAACATGGGGAAATAACCAATACCAACCAACTCCACTGTCCCAAGAACCCTATCCTTACCCTCCTCAACAAACTGAAACGCCAAGCATGTCCTTAGAGGACATTGTGAAAAGCATTGCCACTTCTATCCAAATTTTCCAGGAAACAACTCAAGCTAGCCTCAAAAGCTTAGAGCAACAAATAACACAAATTTCTCAATGATTGAGTATAGTGGAATCTCAACACAAATTACCATCTAAAGAGAGCCCATGTCATAACGCATGTTGCATTCCTTTGAAAGATGAGAAAACTTTTGATGCCCCAAGAGTGTTATATAAAGAAGAGGAAGAAGAAGTAGAAGTGGAAGAAGTTGTCAAAGAGGAAGAAGAAATTAAGAATGTTCTCAATGAAACTGTAAAGGAAGTAATAGGGGTTAACGAAAGAGAGGTTGAGTCACCCACTACCATTGAGAAACTAACTCCAGTGGTAGACCAACCACAAGAGCCACAAACGATAAATTTGTCGGACTCTTCAAAGGTTACCTATCCCAAGAAAGAAGACGCCCAACCGGTGACCTACTCAACCACCATGTCAAAGAGGGAAGAGTTAGTCACCTTAAGGAACAAGTACGAGAGAGAATATGGTTGGATGATTTCTATTATCAAAGGTCTAAGTCCGGTATGGTTCTCCCGTAAATAGAAAATCAAATACAAGAAAAGAGTCCCAATGGAGGTGTGGAAATTAAAAAATGTAGACACGGGGCAAATTTGCAAGGTTAATGGACATCGATTGAAGCCATTCAATGAAGGTTTTGATTCAAATGTCCAAGATGTCGTCCATTTGGATGCCCCAAAGTGTTAAAGTGAAGTTTGGAGGCGTCTCGCCAAAGACGTTAAAGAAGGGCATTTTTGGAAAGTATTGTGTTTTTGTGTTTTGAATTTGAACAAAATGAGTTTTGAAGATGTTTTTGGGTTTCAAAAGAGTTGTTTTTTGAAGAAATCAAGAGTTTCAAGGCGTTTGGGGCTATCCGAAGCAAGAACGGGTGAAAAACGAAGAAAAATGAAGCGAAAATGAAGATCAGCATCAGCGGGTTGCGCGACCCGCGTGCTGTTGCGCGGGTGGGTTGCGCGGCCAGGTGAGATGAAGCGACATTGGCCCAAGACTTAACTGCAAGGTATGCGCGACCCGCGTGCTACACTGCGCGACCCGCGCACTGTGCTGGGCAATTTGGGCTATTTTTGGCTATTATTGGACCAAGTGTTGACCAAAGGTTTTAATGAGTTGACCTTTTAACTTTTATTGACCAACATTGACCGAAATTGACCCTTTTTGACCCTTTTTGACCCATAGATTAAAATGTTCAGCTTCCCTTCTTCCTCATTTAATCATCTTGATCTCCCACTCCATTCCTCTCATATAACCTTCCAGCAACCACCTCGCTGGAAAATTCAAGATTGTCGAAATTCTACCGGTCGTAATTTCACGAAATCACCACCACAGACATCTCCGGTCATCCAATCCTCCGATTTAGGTCATTTTTGCCTTTACCTTAAGCATTGAGGACAATGCTTGTTCTTAAGCTTGGGGTGGGGCATATCCCTTATCTTTTATTTTATTTCTATTTTTTAATTTTTTTTTTAAATCCAAAAAGATTTTATTTTTTTTTCTTTTTCACCTTTTATATTTTTGCATAACATTTAGCTTAGGCATTAACATTCATGCATTTTTTGTTGTCTGTTTATTCTCACTCCATGGATGCCATTGAATAGGTTCACAGTTATTGTATCATTATTGGTCCAGGATCTTGTTGTTATCTCACCCATCGAACGGGGACCATTAGCTGCAGTTTGGGATCTCATACTTGGGATCAGATCCTGGTAGCTTAAAAGGGGTAAGTGATCATGGACAGGTAGTTTTCATGAAGAATTATGCATACAATACTAATGACTGTAGGATATACTATAGCAATGGATGTCTTAGCCTTGCGGTCACTACCGCCGAGAGGATCACACTTGATCATGTTTGAACCGTTAGGATGAAGCACTAGTGCTTGTCCCCGAGTAGAATCCATATCCGGTCTCTTTACATCACCATATCTTTTTGCGATTTTCTTAGGATTTTAGAGAAGTCTTTTAGTCCGCATGTGGACATTTTCATTATTTTTGAAAAAAAAAAGAAAAAAAAAATCACAAATTTGAAAAGGAGCTTACATTATATCTTTATGCTCCACACATGGTCATTTTCTCGCTTAGACCATTCGGATTATATTACTACCCTTTCGGTTCCATTTACACACTTTAGGAACCAAATTTTGAGTCAAAGGGTTGTTATTACATTACCTTCAAGTAACAAAAAAAAAAAAAAAAAAAAGGCAGGCAAATTCCCAGCTGCAGAAATCTGAGAAGGGTGACTGGTTCAATTATTGAACTAAATTTTCTAACATTTTGGTCACCCGGCGTTTGATATTCATTTATTTAGGTATGTTTTATTGTATATAGATCGAGTTGTTTTTCGCAAATTGGTGATGTTAGGGAGACTGTCGAGTCGGATACTACGGGAGGTTTGGGCCAACACCAAGTGAACCGATTCCTACAACGGTGCCCGAGCGATTAAACCTAGTTACACATGAGAGAAACCAGCAAACGTGAGATCAGAGTGTACACTTAAAGAAGAGCTCCACCCGAGCCCATCCAGCTGCTTTCTCCCTACTACAGATATTCTTCATTGTATGCATGTTCCATTGAGGCTGCGACTGCTCATCCCTCCTTACTCACCTAAAGGAGTTATCCTGGCTGTGGTTTATGGTACCATTGTCATCGGATGAAAAATTCGTGAGGTAATAGCAAGATCAATTTTGACCATGTTGACTAACGGTGATCAGGTTCTGCGGCTCTATCCATTCTTTTTATTTTCTCTAGGATAGTTCATCCCAAGTTCATTTTAGTCTTGTCTTACTTGAGGACAAGTAAGGTTTAAGCTTGGGGTGATTTGATAGTTAGTTTTGTTTACTTCTTTTTATAGTTTATTTTAGCATATTTCATTCATAATTTAGATAATTTCCATGCATATTTTCCCTTTTTGTTATTTTATGACTATTTCGGGTACTTTCGAATCTTGTGAGCATAATTGCAGGTTTTCGGGTCTAGCGGAGCGGGAGTGTTCGGGACGTATGGGAAGCGATGAGATTTGGTAGACAAAAATGATGTTAGGCTTGGTGATTGTGGAGATGATGCATGGAGCGAGCTTGATGGTTATTTGAAGGCTTGGAGAGAAATAAACATTTAAATTTGCAAGATGCGGGAGTATATTCAAGCATGCATAGATTATTAATCGGGCGAGTTTACGAGCTATGAATCATTTGGAGAAGCCAAATTGGGCTTAAATTGAAGAAAACTTGAAGAAAAATGGGCTAGGAGCTGATTGGGCTTGCACTGGGCCAAGTGGGCTAAGCTATGGAGGCCCAAAACCTCAAAGATTCTACATTCAGGGACCACCCGCGCAACAGCACGCAGGTCGCGCAACCTCCTGCAGGGGAAATTTCGGAAATCCATTTGGAAGGCTATTTGAGGAAGGTTGGTGCCCATCTTTTGGAGATTCTTGGACATCCGATTTTTGGAGATTCTCTCTGGAGTTTTGAAGACTTTTGAAGGCCAAGAACACTTGAAGAACATCATATTTTTACCTCTTGATTCTTGCTTAATGTTTGGTACAATTTTCCCTAACTTTGTTTCTTTGGGTTTAGTCATGCTTGGCTAAACTAATCTTGGTTGACTTTTGGTTAATCCTTTGAACTTTTGTTGAATGTTGAAGAATCCATGAACATGTTCTTAAAGCTTTATGGGAATTTTTTGTGTTTTAACATCTTATCACTACTTGTATGTTTTAGTTCATGAGTTTAAATGTGTTTGTGGTGATTAGTTGGCTAATTTCTTGATTAAGTAAAGGATCCTCAAATTAGCAAGCAACAAATGATTTTTGTGTTGTTTTTGCTTCACACAATCATAAAAACATTTCCTCCAACATGGTGGTGAAAGCATTTGGCCCCTCTTGGATTTGGTGACTTTTTGGTTCTTAATGCTAGTTGACTTTCACTAATTACATGCTATTTGGAATTAGTGACTTTGACTAAGGAAATTGTTATGAGCTTCTCTAGCCATTTCAACAATTAAGAAAAGTCTAGGTAATCTCAAGCTCCTTGGATTACTATAGCCAAATTAAGGATTTAAATCAAAGTGTTGCACCATTGGATTCTAATGATATGTTCATCAAAAGTCAAAGTGAGGAAACTTTAAGTCAACCATCTCTCCCTCATTGATTTTACATCAAACTCTTATTTTTGTTGCATTTGTCTATTTAAATCATAGTTAATTCTAGTTTGTTTCAAGTATTTCAAAACACCAAAACCCCCCATTTTATTTTTATTGTCATTTTACAAGTACTTTTACAAAGAGATTTTTCATAGAATTATAAATTGAACCAATCTCCGTGGATTCGATCCCTTTACCACTATACATTATTTTAGTGTGTAATATTTAGGGTTATTATTTGTGTTGGCATCGACAACCACCAGCAGAAGAACTCTCGACTTCAAACGAAGATCTAACATTACTTGGTCCTTTTAGGGTCGATTGAGTTGGTGTAGCAGCTATGGAGGGTTGTTGGACTGGTTGTTCTTGATCTTGAATAAACACTCCATGCCTCGGATCGAATCGACTTCTTTTTACAGAAGGCAGGGAGATTTGTGTCAGTGTCGAATCACTTGTGGATGGCACAGATGTAGGAATAGCAGAATTAAGGGGAGGAATCCTTAGAGTTGTATCCATATATGTTGAAAGGTGTCGGCCATCTGATCAAAAGTTGGAGACATCACTTTGAGAACACCACAACTCCTTCTGTCAATGATCAAGCAACAAACAATCGCAATAGAATAGGAAGATGAAAAGAAATTGAGCTTGCACACGTTTATATCAGAAAAACGTCAGGTACAACTCGATGGAACACTCTATAAACACTATTGCATCGAGGTCTTCACGGCTTAACCTTATATCATTATCCATAGTCTATAAGCCGATCTGTGAGACACTCAACAAGCTATACTTTAACTCAAGAGCGTAGATGACGTTCTCAAAACTCAGCACTCCATTTACAACTATTTCTTTTTAAGTGATCTTCCCTCCATCTCCTCCCGTGAAGGAAACATAACCCCCATTAAAATTCTGAATGACGTGCAGTTGGGAGATGTCTCCTGTCAATGTGCCTGGAACAATTGCTGTCGACGTACCAAGGTTTGACGACATTCCTCCGCAGCTGCTCCTGCATAATGAGCGGGATTATTTAGATTTGGGGACCCAGGTCATTACAAGCCTGGGTCCCAACCGCACACTCAACCGCACACACCAACCGCACACCTTCAAAGTTCCAACCACACACCTTCAAACTTCAACCACACACCTTCAAACTCCTACCGCACACTCTAAAATGCTTCAAATTGAATTTAAAAAAATGGATTTTTAATTTTCTGATTTTTGTTTGATTTTTGAATTATTTTTAATTCTCCTCCTAAAATTTAAATTAGAAGAAACTATGACAAATTTAACAAAAATAAAAATGATATCTAACTTTAAGAGAGATTTGGGATCAATGTTTTTAGACAGCCTTTATCTACTTATCGGTACCTTTCATATTCACATCTTTGTCTGGTCGTTCGTCGGTATTGTTGTCCACTTAAACACGAAAAATTGTGACAAAATTAGGACATACTATAAGTGACAAGACAATGTGATCCTAAGTTCCTAGATATTATATCTGATCCTAAGTTTCTAGATACTATATCTTAAGGACCATTAGCTGACGACGACCAGGGATATTGTTGTCCACCTAAATTGAGCAGCGAGATTTATATACAATCTGTATATGTTCAATTTTAAGTGTACTAGAACGTGTTTCCCGCTTCCTGATATGCCCCAGCCATCAAGAACTTCCAGAGTACTCCTTACACCGGGTGAGCAGACAACCATTCAGAGAGAAGATAGATTTAGAATTCTATTACTTATTACTTATTACTTCAGAGGGGTTGAGAAGTAGAAGGTTGCATATGCTGTGTACCAGGTCGGATTAGAAGTCGCGCAAAGGAGACAACATATGGCTAACAGATAAGAAGTCTTTCACATATATAACCTGCAGAGAAATAAAGTTACATATGTTGTGTACCAGGTCGGATTGGAAGTCACGCAAAGGAGACAACATATGACTCACAGACGGAAAGAAAGAAAATGATATTCTACAGACCTAATTTATCGAAATTTACTAGTCGCCCCATCCAACCGGAATCAAGGACAAAATCTGCACATCGAGGAAAAGTTAAGTCACGGTTCCAAGTACGGTTTCAATTATTGTGACGAGTATATTCCCATATTTATCTCCCTGCTCAACCTATCCGAGCGTCGTTTTGTCAGGCTAAACGGATCTAACTAGGTCAAGATTTGTCAAGTCTATAAATTTCCTAAGTTCAACTCTCCCTAGTCAAGTCCATTTAAAAAAAATTCGTGCCTACCGATACATCAAACCAGAGCATAGACCTTTCAACTTCGGGTACGTTACGCAGACTCAGGTTGCCTGTTATCACTTTATCATATCACTTCCCAGAACATCTCCCTCAAGCAGCACATTTCATAGCCAACAATTTTTTTTTTGATTATCTGATTTTCTAATGTTTTTGGATTTTTAAAATTTTAAAATTTTTGTTTTCTTTTTATTTCTCCCCCTAAATTTGTGCATAAGAGAGAAACGAAAGTAAATGTGCAAATTTAAACTATCCTAAAACAAAAATTAGTCTTTAAAGCGAATTAGGTTAAGAAAAACTCACGAGTATAGAGAAGAAAACGCAAACTATAAGTCACCGATTGAATTTGCATCCAGAAGGTCTGAGAACAACACGCGTAAACTCAGAACAGATCCGAAAATTCTTCATGTCATTAAGCACAAACCCCGTTTGTGATCTCTTCCTTTCTTCCTTTCCTGCCAAGGACACATACTCTCAACCAATGTCTGAATGTTGTACAGTTAAGAGATGTCCCCTATCAAGTGCCAGGAACAACCACTACCAACAAACCGAAGTCTGATGATATGCCTCCATAGCTGCTCCGACACAGAGTGGGATCAGTTGGTCTTTAGAACCCAGTCCATTTTGAAACTGGGTCGACCTTTGTCATCCTTGCACAGTACTCTCTCCCATGACATATCCTGTTTATCACAAACAGAAGATGAAGAAATATTAGAGTCATTAGTTGATTTGGGAGAGTGGGCCTTTGGAACCCATTTGTAGTTGGGTTTAACCCATTTCTTTTTCGATCTGATGGGTGGCTCAGCACTTGATTTTGAAGTTGATGTCGTTCGTTGAGATGACTTTGATTTTGACTTCATGGGAGCATCTCTTGGATTTGGCTTCTTGGCTGACATTCCCTTCTTACCCTTGGGATTTTGATTCTTAGCCTTGTGGGATTGATTCTTGGCCTTCTGCGCGTTCCAGTCATCATGGTCTGAACGCGACCTTGAGGGGTTTCTTTTGAAATATCTCCCTCTTGGCGCGTTCTGCCACCCTTGTGCATAGTAGGGAATGTATGTGCGATTTGGACAATTTCGGGCAATGTGTCCAGGTGTTCCACAGTGAAAACATGTCTTTTTCTTCACTGTGAAGTTGTTTCTTCCTGCCCCTAGTGGCGTAACCTTGCCTCGTTTCTGATTGTTCCCACAAGCACACTTGCAACAAGTTGGCTGTTTTGCATGAATTGGTGGCCTGTATTTACCCACAGCAGGTTGATCAGAAGTAACTGAATTAGAAGCAACAGATTCAGAGTTCAAGGAGTCATTGGATTGTTCAATTGTTTTCTCCTTGTTCTCATCCTCTGCTACTTTACCTGCACATGAAGTAGAAGCATTAGTATCGTTCAACTCAGCACCCTCAGTTGGCCCTGATTGTTTAGTCTTAACTAAATCTGGAGCAGGGGTTTGGCCATACTGAGCAGGCATTTCTTCCTCATTAGTCTCAAAGGGTGGGTTATAATTATGATTAAAAGGAGGTGGCACACTGTGATACCCTAAACCCTTGGTTTGATTATCTTTAAAACTCAATTGATTTTCTACTAAGAACTCAACTGTCTTACTTGGTGCAGTATAATTTTTGAAACTAACGTCTGTTTTTCCACATTTTATTTTCAAAGCATCAAGTTCTTCAGTTACAGCAACAAGTTTGTGTTTAATGTGATTGTAATTTTAACACTTGTTGCTGTACTCTTCCTAAAGCTTCCTAAAGTCTTTGGTTTTTGCTTCTAGTTGTGCTTTTAACGGTTTCTGACCTTTCCTTAGAGTATAGCCTTCATATTTAAGGTCCTCATTTTCCCTTTTTAGCAAATCAATTTGTTCATGAAGAAATTTAATTGTGGTTTTACAAGATGGAGTACATGAAACTTCATTTACCGGAATTGATGTGGAACTCATTTTTATTTATTATTATTTTAAAATTTTTTTTTATATATTTAAAATTTTTTTTTATTATTATTATTTTTTTTAATTGCCCTTTGACTTAAAAACCAAGAAAGTCAACTTTAAAAGTCAAATTTAAAAAGTCAAACTCAAAAGTCAAACTTAAAAGTCAAACCGAAAAGCTAAATTTGAAAAATTAAAATTCAAACAAGAAAGTCAAAGTTTAAAGTCAAAGGTCAAATTTTAAAAGTCAAAGTCATAAATTTTAAGGTCAAAGATAAAAATAAAATCAAAAATTAATAACTAAAAAATTTGGGTTGAAAATAGAATTTAGAAATAAAGAAAATTGATTTTTGGGTTAAAAGTGTTAATTTTGTGAAAAAAAAAAAGAATGCTAGAAAGACTGATTATAATTTAAATTTCGAAACAATGAATCAAGTGGTAGCCTAGATGACTTGGAAAGGCGCGAAGGTGATTAAGCTAGAGACCCGGGTTCGAGTCTTGCAAGCCTCAATTTTCATTTGATTATTTTCTACTTGCTGAGAAGACGTTAAGAAGCTAAAAACGGAATATGTTTCACGTGTCCTTTGTAGTTCAACTGGTAAGGTTCTTGGTGAAGAGCCAAGAGATCCGTGTTCGAACTCCGGCAACCAGAACTCGTTCTTTATTTTTTAAGTGTAATACATGCGAAGTTCGGACCCTATGCGAGGCTGGCCGCACACGTCCGAGCCGCACACCGAGACTGCTGAGCCCCACACACCGAGCCGCACACCTTCAACCGGGCCGCACACCTTCAACAGATTCGTGAAAAAAACGACGTTTTTCACCCTTTTTTGCTCTAAAACTCGATCAAAAAATCGTTTTTAGGAAAAATGAAAAGAAGTAACCCCCCTTATTTTTGCGAGATCTATCGAAAAACGTTATTCTCTTTTCAAAATCAGATCAAGTATGCTCCAGATCTGACAAAATTGATTGATACAACCAAGCTCTAATACCAATTGTAAGTCCCAAAACTAAGGATCCAATTTAGTAATCAATGAAGTTAATTGCAATTAGATTGAGATTGACATGAAGAAGAAGTAGAATCAAGCATGCACACATCTATATTCAGTAAATGTCAAGTACATCTTGAGAAAAGTTCAACTACTGCAGAGTTCTGACACCAAGCCAAAAGTAATGAAATCTTTGATGGGTATCCCGCAGACCAATTCGTTCTTTGCAAGCCGATTCAGGTTCTTTGCATTCGCATGACCGAGACGACGATGCCACAACATCGCATTTTATTCAGAAGCTTTGGAGAAGAGACACGTGACATCATCAGGGAAATTGCTATTCATGTCTATAATGTAGGCATTTCCATCCCGCTTAGATCTTACAAGAATCCAATCATCAGGGATAACAATGCCAGGTTTTAGGATCAGACATTCCTTATCTGTGAAATGAGTAGAGTAGCCCTTTTTCGCATATCTGGGATACATTGAGCAAGCTGTGCTTCAGTTCCGGAGCAAAGTTAACATTCTCAAAATTCAACACTCCATTGGACACAGTTCCTCTTTGAGTAATTTTTCCACCCTCTCTGCCCGCAAAAGAAACATATCCCCCATTAAAAGTTTGAATGTCGTGCAATTGGGATATATCTCCAATCATGTGCCGGGAGCAGCCGCTGTCGACATACCAAGGTCTGGCGACATTCCGCCGCAACTGTCCCTGCACAATGAATGGAATTATTTAGTTTTAGGAACCCAGGTCATCACAATCCTGGGTTGACACTTTCCTTTTACAAGTTTTTCATTTGATTCTCTCTTTGCTTTTGAATTGGAGAGTAATGGAGATTGATCTGAAAAAGATTTTGGAATCCACTGAAAGTTAGGTTTCAAAAATTTGTTAGTTTGCTTTGAACCGGTGGATTTCTTACTTAAAGAGTTAGAAGATCCTTTCCTGCTCTTTGAAAAATTCGACTTAGGCTTGGCCTGAGTTGATTTTGGCAAACTTCTGTTGTTTTTGCGAAAAACCTGTTTATTCTTTTGAAATCTTTAGAATTTTTTGTTTAATGTTGTATTCAAATCTCCATTTCTAGAATGAGTTTTGGGAATTTTTCTAGTCAAAGATCGTCCCCGAAATTCATTCTCCCTCCTTTTTTGTTGTATGAGATACAAACATCCAGTTCATGCAATTTCTTGCAATGTGTCCAGCAGTGCCACAGTTAAAACAAATTTGTTTGTTATCAGTAGCTTTGACACTACTTTTGACAATGTTATTCTTTGCTTTTTCATTTTTAACACATTTACACTTGCAAGATCCATCATAGAATTTAGTAACAGATGTGTTAGAAGCGGAGACATGCAGATCAGGTTTAGCAGTTTGATCAGAAACAACATTATTAGAAACAACATTGTCAGACTGAAATAAAATACCACCCGACACAAAAACATTTGTGTTTGATTTTGACACAGACTCATTACTGTAATTAACACCAGACTCAATCACAACATTATTTGACTCAAAAGTTTCAGCAGCATGCTCCCCCTGAACTATTGATATATCTGCACTTGAAGTAAAAATGTTAGTATGCAAAGTCTCATAACTAGACTGTATTTCCTGCTCAAAAGCTGACTTTCCGTACACTATGCAACGTTCTCTGTCAATTTCTTCTTGAGACAGGGGAATAGCATTGTAATTGTGATTGAAGGGAGGAGGGACACTCTCAAAATCTAATCCGACTTTTATTTGATTTCCATGAGTGATATCTCTCCAGTGTGATTGACCTTCGATTAATTTTGCAATCTTTTCACTTGACCCATCGTACTTTTTGAAATTAAATTCAGCTTTTTCAAAATGATTTTTCAATGTGTCAAGTTCCAAGGTTACAACAGCAAGTTTTCTTTTGAGATGATCATAGTTCTCGCATTTGTTGCTGTAATCCTCTTGCAATTTTTAAAAATCTTTTGTTTTATTTTCTAATTGAGTTTTTAAGGGCTTTTGATATTTTCTAAGAGTATATCCCTCATATTTCAAGTCCTTGTTCTCTCTTTTGATTATCTCAATTTGACCTCTCAAAAACATAACAGTTTTAATACAAGATTGAGAACAATCGAATTCACTAACCTCAGATTTGACTGGTTCAGGAGTGGTCTAAACCATGAATGCAAATTTCAAATTCATCATCTCCTCCTCTGGATCTGCTTCTATTTCTTTACTTGCATCCTTGACTTGAGCAAGATTTGCCTTTTCAGGTTCCGAAATGTTTGGGGCCTGAACTTGATCTTCCCAGTTGAACGATTGAGCTACCATTGCCATGTTTGCAGAGTGATTGTTTGAAGATGATCCTCTGTTGTTGCTGTGAACGTAAGTTACTGGCACCATGGTTCTTTCGGAGTTTTCTCGCTGATTTGGTTTTGGACATTCCCTTGCAAAGTGTCCTGGTTCATGACAATTATAACAACGTAACTTTCCTTTGCTAAAACCCATCTTTTTATCTGAATTTACACCCCAATTATTCTTTCCAGTCTTTTTTGAGAATTGTTTAGCCCTGAATACTGTCATTGCCATTTGCCAAGTAATATCCATCTCTTCCACATCTTCAGGATGGATTTGATCAAGATCAGTGAATGAAAGTTGTGGAGAGAGCTCTCCAGCAACAAAGGCATTGTAGCAGTTCACCAACCCAGTAGCTAAAGCCATATTTTCCTCCTTTTCTTTTGTAACTGAACTTTGGGAACCAATTCCATGAGATTGAACTGAAACATCTGTGGAGGGAAAAACACTAGATCCAACTTGAGATATGGTTTGAGTGATTTGAGTGTGTTGCATTTTAGGTATGATGTGTGGTGTGTTTTGATGGATTGCATGAGGTTGAACTTGGGGAATCAGGTTTTGAGTATTTTGATGAGTGGTGAATCTTGACAAAGTGATATTATTATTTTGAAGTCCAAGATTGGCTGTAGAGTACGAATTAACATGGTTGATTTCTCTTTGTTTATCATCAAGATCGCAAGCTTTGATGATTGCCATTGTTTCAGACAAGCTTAAACGGTTCAGGTCTTTTGTCTTTTAAATCACCGAGACATTCATGTCCCATGATTTTGGAAGAGAATTTAGTAACTTCTTGTTGATTTCAGATCTAGTAACCATCACACCTGCGGAGCTCATTTCAGTGGTTAGTGTGATAAATCTTTGCAATTGATTTTCCAATGTTTCTCCCAATACATAGTTGAACATGTTGAATTTTTGTCGGAGCATGTCTTGTCGACTTTGCTTCATGTCTTCATTTCCTTCATAAACTTCTATGAGTGCTTCCCACAATGCTTTTGCTGAAGTATACTCACGAAATCCTTGTGCAATTTCAGGAGACAACGCCATAGTCAGTGTGGCAAGAGCCTTTTCTTGTTCTTCAACTCGTTCAAAATCATCATCAGTGTAGTTTTCAATCTGTTTGTCAATTACCGTTCCATCTTCTAAAGTAGAAGTAATCCAAAATTGTCCTATTAAAATGCTTCTCCAAATTTTGAAATCCTTCATTTTGATGTATTTTTCAATTCGATATTTCCATTCAGGAAATCCTTCAGCTGATAGCAATCTAGGAATACGAGTAGTTGTTCCCATAATTGCATCCAAATCTTGATGAGCAGTCATGTTTTGAGATTCCATTTGAGTAATTTCAAACCGCACACTAATACTCTTAAACACACACTCCTTAACCGCACACACTAATCCAGCCGCACACCGAATTGAGTCGCACACACCAATCTGACCGTACACTGAATTGAGTCGCACACACCAAGCTAACCGTACACAGAATTTAACAGCACCAGCTTTAACCGCACACAATTATAACACCTTAACCGCACACAGCACAAACTTTTAACCGTCAGTTACTTTAACCGCACACACACTCTTGGCAGCAAACAAGAAAATTCTAGCAAATACAGTAACAGCACACACTTAGTCAGCAGCAAACACGATAACAACACACACTTAATTAGACACGCTCCACCGCACACTCACTTTAACAGCAAACCTTCAAAATTCAGCAACAAACCTTCAACAGTTTGTCGATCAAAATTATAAAAAAAAATTGTGAAATTTTACACTCCCACACTAATAAAATAACTTCAAGTGATACCAAATTGGCTCTGATACCAATTGTAAGTCCCCAAAATTGCTTGTGTATCAATCAGATCCAATTGATGGTGTAGAATCCCAATCAATTGGATGATGTTAGATCAATATTGAAGAGAAGGAGAAGAAGAAGATTAAGAATCTAATGATGTATTCAATATGAATGATGCTCCATACAATAGATTCTCTTTCACACACACTTCTTCTCTTTAACTTTCTCTCTCTTCTCTAGCCTTCTCTTTTCTAACCGTACACTCCCACATGCACTCCTCAATTTATATGGACCTCCAGCCATACACATGTGTACAACCGCACACCCTGTGTACGACCATACACAGGGTGTGCGACCGTACACACGTGTTCGGCCGTACACATAAACCGCAAACACATACAACATTACATAAAAATATATTTTCCTAGAAAAGCAAAGAATAAACCATATTTTTGACCTAACGAACTCGGAGCGGCTTGGTGACTCCTCCTTCGGATAATACCGAAATTTAATATAAAATTTATATTTTATTTTTTTAATAAACTTCAAAAATTTATATCTTCTTCATACGAACTCCGTTTTCGACATTCTTTATGACCCATATGGTATCAAGTCCACCCGTTGTCTTGGGTAACTTGGTTATGAAGTCCATAGTAATCCGTTCCCATTTCCATTCCGGTATCTTCGGTTGTTGTAGTAATCCTGAAGATTTCTGATATCCGACCTTAACCTTAGCGCAAGTAAGACATTTACTTATGAAGGTAGCTATTTCTTCTTTCATGTTAGGCCACCAGTACAGTTTCTTAAGATCCAGATACATTTTATCTGAACCTGGGTGAACAGAATACCTTGTGTTGTGTGCTTCGGTCATGACCACGTCTCTGAAGCCACCATGTCTCGGTGTCCAAATACGGTCCATGAGATAATATGCTCCGCCACCCTTGATTTCTAGATTCTTTTCCATTCCTCTCAGGGATTCACCCGTCACATGTTCAGGTTGCAAAGCTTCCAGTTGAGCCTCCTTAATTTGTGTGGATAAATGGGAATGGATAGTGATAGTCAGAGATTTGACTCTCCGACCTGTGTATTCTTTTTGACTGAGGGCGTCAGCTACTACATTGGCCTTGCCAGGATGATAACGAATTTCACATTCGTAGTCATTGAGTAGCTCGACCCATCGTCGTTGTCGCATGTTGAGCTCCTTTTGATCGAAAATGTGTTGAAGGCTCTTGTGGTCGGTGAAAATAGTACTCTTCGTTCCGTACAGGTAGTGTCTCCAGATCTTCAGAGCAAATACCACTGCTCCTAACTCAAGATCGTGTGTTGTATAGTTTACTTCATGTATCTTAAGCTGACAGGAGGCATATGCAATAACCTTCCCTCTTTGCATAAGCACGCAACCAAGTCCTTGATTTGATGCATCGCAATACACTATGAAATCTTCTATCCCTTCGGGGAGGGATAGTATTGGTGCGGTGCACAAGGCCTGTTTTAGTGTTTGGAATGCCTTCTCTTGTTTTGCTTCCCAGTCAAAGGCCACACCTTTCTGGGTTAATGTAGTAAGAAGTTCCGCAATGCTAGAGAAGTTCTTTATGAATCTGCGATAGTAGCTAGCGAGAACTAAAAATTGACAAATCTCTGTAGGTGTCTACGGTGCCGACCAGTTCTCAATGGCCTTAATTTTGGAGGGGTCCACGTGTATCCCCTTTTCTCTAACAACGTGGCCCAAAAATTCGACTCTTCGAATCAAAAATTCGCATTTAGAGAACTTCACATAGAGCTTCTCCGATCGTAGTGTTTCTAAGACTTTTCATAGGTGCTGACTATGCTCTTCCTTACTTCGGGAGTAGATAAGTATATCATCGATGAAGACGATGATGAAATGATCCAAGTAAGGACGACACACCCTATTCATTAGGTCCATGAATACTGCTGGTGCATTGGTTAATCCGAACGACATCACTACAAATTTGTAGTGTCCATAACGGGGTCGGAAGGCTGTCTTGGGAATATCCTCCTCTAGTACTCGTAATTGGTGATATCCGGATCGTAGATCTATCTTCGAGAAGTAGTTTGCTCCTTGAAGTTGATCAAATAGGTCGTCAATGTGGGGCAGAGGGTAACGATTTTTGATAGTAAGTTTGTTCAGTTCTCTGTAGTCAATGCACATACGGAACGATCTGTCTTTCTTTTTTACAAACAAGACCGGTGCTCCCCATGGTGAGAAGCTTGGTCTAATGAATCCTTTTTGATGGAGTTCGTTAAGCTGACTGGAAAGTTCTTGCATCTCTACTGGTGCCAGACGATAAGGCGATTTCGCTACTGGGGTAGCCCCCTAGAACTAAGTCGATTCTGAACTTCTCTTGGCGTTGTGGTGGTAATCCCGGTAGTTCTTCTGGGAAGATATCGGAAAAGTCGCGTACTTCTGGAATGCTCTTAATGTCCTTTACTTCCTGACTCATATCGATGATGTGTGCAATAAATGCATGATAATGCTTCCGCACACACTTTCGAGCTTGGATGCATAAAATGATGCGAAGGTTCGTACTTGATTTGTCGCTGTCAATCACTAATGTTTCATTTTTAGGGAGAATAAGCCGAACTGCTTTTTCAAAGCACATGATGTCGGCGCGAAGAAGACTTAGCCAATCCATGCCAACTGTGACGTCGAAACTTTTAATTTGGACCGGCATGAGGTTGATTAGGAAAGAATGACCATCTAAAGTTAATGTATAACTCATGTATATGTAGTTAGTGTTTTCCGTTTTTCCGTTTTCCATTTCTATAGTGAATGATTTTTCTAACATGCTAGGCTTATGTTTAAGTAAGTGAATAAAGTTTTGGCTCACGAAGCTTCTCTCTACTCCACTATCGAATAGTATGCATGCATATGAATTATCAAGAAGAAATGTACCAACAACTACTGTAGGATCAATTACGGCTTCATCGTGGCCTATAGCCAAAACTCGTCCCACTCCGCCGGTATTTGCTGCCTTCGGGCAGTTTCTTTTGTAGTGGCCCACCTCGCCACAACCGTAGCAAGCTTGGCCTACACCAGCATTGGGAACTTGAGTGATCGGCTTTACGGGCGCTTTGCAGAAATGGACAGTGTGTCCCATTTTGTTGCAGTTGGAGCACTGCATTTCCTGAAAAGGTCCATTGTGGTGGTAATTGCATTTGGTGCACTTTGGAAGGTTACCCACATAAGGCTTTGTTGGGAAGAGATTTGTAGGAATGGTAGTAGGTACAGTAGCAGCATTCACTGTAACTAGTTGTTGTTTCTTCGAGGATTCTTGGGAAGAACCACCTTTCCCGTTATTCCATCCTATCTTCTTGTTATTGTTGTTGTTGTTTCCCTTTTGTGGTTCTGGTGCAGAAATTGTTGAGTTCTGATGACTTCCGTGATCAATAAGAGATTGTGCCAACTCTTTTGCACTTTCGAAAGTGTCAGGTTTTGAAGGTAACACGCTTGACTGAATTTGGGGCGACAGTCCCCAAATGTATCTCTCTATTTTCTTGCTCTCAGGAGCAATCATATATTGGCAAAGGATTTCCAGATCGCAGAATCTGTTGGCATAAGTTACTATGTCGGTACCAATCATTCTAAGAGTCTAGAGTTCGTGCTCGAGTTTTTGAATCTCTCCTCGTGGATAGTACTCTCTCGTCAGCATGATTTTTAAGCTCTCCCAGCTTATTGAATTCGCCACTATCAGAGTAAGTACCTTAACGTGGCCATTCCACCAAGTTAAAGCTCTATCAGTAAGCGTGTAAGTTGCAAACTTGACTTTGTTGTGCTCAGGACAGGAGCAGATTTCAAAGACTGATTCTGTCCTTTCAATCCACTACCTCAAAATCATCACACCACCAGTTCCATTAAACATCCGGGGTTTGGCATTCGTAAAGTCTTTATAGGTGCACTCTCGTGGTTGCCCATGACTCTCGCCATGGTTGGAAAGAAGTGTGCCAATTCCCGAACCAGTAGTAACAAGGGTATTGATCTGTGACACGGCAGCCGCCACAGCTGCGGTGACTGCTGCTTGGAACATGACAGCATCAAATTGAGGAGGTGGAGGCGGTGGTGGTATCGGTGCTTCCCCACCGTTGTTTTGTCTCGGGTTTCTACGCGGAGGCATCCTTCAACTATAGATTGAAAAGACAAATGTAAGAATTCCATAGCATAGAAAATGAATGTGTATCATAAACTAAATCGCTATAGTTCAACAACAGATGATAGTATGAGTCTCAAAGATAGAAGAATGAAAGTTATTCGTAAATCCGAATATATGAAACAAGCGTATGGTTTCTGTGACATCCCCAATTTCACGGCCAGAAAAGACCGATTTGTTTATGCTTTGTTTTTAAAATCAGAGTGATCGTTTAAAGAAAACGGTTGCGGAATTTGTTCCCAAAATAAAATATGATAACCATTTTATCAAAACATTTCTCGAAAAGTATGTATTTTTATTAAATAATAAAACCTCGGGATGTCATGTTCGTTACAGACCAAAAGCATAAACAATATAAAATAGACCTTACAATAGTTATTCAACTACTGATCTATAATCCAAAATCTCTCGTCAAGTCCGCCGACTTATACTCTTGTGTCATTACATGTAATGAAAAGAAAACTGAGTAGGTCAGGCTTGGGAGCCTGGAGAGCATATAGGGTTTTCAACCCACAATAATACATTTGTTATATTCAATTATCAAACAATCAACCCAAATACCCATCCCCATTATCTTCTTAAGGTTTCACCCTAAGAACCAACTATCCTTCATTCACTTATTCCTAAGGAATCGGCACGAAATCCATTGCTGCCAAAGTTTATCTATCGAGTACTAAATCCATAGTTATCAGACGCTAACTCCATAGTCGTCGGGGTTCACTCAAGCAGCGCTAACTCCATAGTCACCAAGGTTCACTTAACAAGCGCTAACTCCATAGTCGCCAAGGTTCATCAAATAGGCACGAAGTCACATCGTCGCCAAGGTCTATACAATAGATGCTAACTCCATAGTCACCAAGGTTTATACAAAAGGCGCTAACTCCATAGTCACCAAGGTTTACCTAATAATAGGCGCTAACTCCATAGTCACCAAGGTTTATACAAAAGGCGCTAACTCCATAGTCACCAAGGTTTACCTAATAATAGGCGCTAACTCCATAGTCACCAAGGTTTATACAATAGGCGCTAACTCCATAGTCACCAACTATCCCATCTACCCTTGTTCTACCCAACAATTTTGTAGATATAACTACTTACACAGTTTAAATCATTTAACACCTGTATAAAACTCCAATTTCCATGTTTATCTCAAATAGACAAATAACATATAAACACATAGCACATATTTCATAGCAAATACTTCATATTGATGTGTTAGAAGAAAACAACTATACACCCACACATATAAACAACAATATACTTAATACACTCAAACCATACTTGTATTATTATCGTGTTTATGAAAGGTAGTATACACTCACTTGATCAGAAGATGATCGGACAGCACTATGACTTGCAGAAGTAGTAATCCACCGCAGATCTGGAAGACTCCACAAAAATCGAACTTCTCGCGGGCAGAGCTTCGGCTCGGGAACCGCACTTCTCGGGATCTTCGGGATCTCGGGACTTGCCTCGGGGCTAGAGAATAATACCGGGGTGTCGGGGTATTTCTGACACGCAAAACGATGCAAAACGGGAGAGAGAAGAGAAGAAATTGGCAATTGGGTCGGTTGCCTTCGCATCCTATTTATAGGAGGCTGGAGCCTCGGGGTACGCGGGGTGTACGCCAGTACGCGGGGCGTACTGGTCCGAAAAACGTCACTGCGTTCGTCATCCGAAGCCACTTGCTGCGAATGTCGACACTTCGGAGTATGTGGGGCGTACCTCGGATCAGACCGGTGACTCCTTCGGATAATGCTTCCGAATTAATGATTAAAAATAAATACAAATTATTTAATAATCTTCGGAAATTCATATCTTCTTCATACGAACTCCGTTTTCGACGTTCTTTATATCCACGCGAAGGTGAGACTACGATCTACAACTTTCGTTTAGACTCTGTCGGCTAATTTTGACTTTTATTTTTATTATTTATTTTTAATAGGCCGGGACAGAAACTTTCGTTAAAAATTCATAACTTCTTCGTTTGACGTCCGTTCTCGCCTAACTTTTTATCGCTTCGATACCAACAATGAGATCTTCGATTCTCATTTAGATTGCTTCGGCTAAATACCGCTCTAACGTAAATTCACTTTTTACGTTGCATTGCGTCGTGCTGGTTCTGTCGCGAAACTTTGACAGGTCATAACTTCTTTGTTATAACTCGGATTTTGGCGTTCTTTATATGCACGGAAACCTTGTAACATATACTACAACTTAGTTAGGATTATTCATCCTAAATAATCTTCTATCAAAAAGTCATTTTTGACTCTTATTGTCTCTAAATTGACTAGCCCTGATCTACGGGCGTTACAATTATCTCTCCCTTAGGATGATTACGTCCCGGAATCATCAACGAAATAGGATTCGCATACTGAATCCATAAGTTATCTCTCCATTCTAAGTAATAACCCTGATGGGTCGTGTCCCGATGACCTCTCATCATAGTCGGACTCAATTGATATGACCCCTAGGGTCGGAATAACAACTATCTTACTAGACATTACCGAAACAATGGTAATGACATACTTGAATAAAACGAAATCAATTACTAGCTTCTTGATAACCTTGTGACTTCCCCTGATCCAAGCGTGAGTCATGTGCTTCCGGTAGTATAGATCTCTACTACCATTAACACCTACTCATACTCGTCCCAAGTATTGTCTCGCAGTTAACCAAGTCACCATACATAAATCATATAATCAACACATCAGATAACAAAACAAGGATTTATATAATTCTTGAAACTATTACACAAAAGTTCAAGTTCACCCTATACTATGCCTCTAACAGGCTATGCTTCCTGATACAGACTTTACCGACTTTATATATTAATATGAAGTCTTCATCCTTTAACCCTCCCATCCCTTTCTGCTTCGTTGAGGAACATGTTGAATGCCCTTGGCTGTGGAGGTGTGTTTTTCTGTGGGCAGTCTTTAGAAATATGACGTTCTTCATTACACCTATAGCACATCTTCTTGTTAGGTGCGCACTTGTTGGCATAGTGCCCTGTCTTCCCACATTTGTAGCAAGGCATCTCCTCGCTACATTTCCCAAAGTGTTTCTTCTTACACTTCTCACACCACTTAGCCTCATCTCTTCCCCCAGATTTCGAGAATTTACTTTCTTTGTCGATTATTGAAGATCCTTCACGCTTCCTTTTCTCTCCAACTTCAGCCCTTTCCAGACCCTTTTCTTTTATTTGGGTCTCAACATTTTTGGCTGCCCAGATGGCGGCTTTCAGAGTGGTTGCTTGTTTGACTATCGGACCAAAGTCCGCTGGTAATCCATTGGCAAACTTGTTGACCTTGGAAAGTTCAGTCGGAATTAGGTATGGAATAAGCTTCATCTTCTCCGTAAAGCTCGTAGCGTATTCAGTAACGCTCAATTTTCCTTTCTTCAGATTCTGGAACTCATTGTTGATTTCCAGAAGATCCTGCTCAGAGCAGTATTGCATTTTCATTTGCTCCACGAACTCTTCCCAAGACATCTTGCTAGCTTCCCCCTTGGGCATTGAACCGGCCAGTAACTTCCACCAGCTCAATACTCCAGATTTTAACAGAGGGATTGCAAGAGCGGTCTTCTGTCTGTTGCTACACTCGCAACTTTCAAACATTGTCTCCATTTCGGAGATCCAGTCCATGACTTGCACCGGTGTCGGACTCCCAGAAAGACATGGTGGTTTGGATGCCATGAAATCCTTGTACTTGCATCCACGTCCATCATTTCCTCTATCCTGATTGTTTTGGCGAACTATTGGTGGGTTGGCTTGACCAACGGTCCCACTATAGTTTCCTCCTTCAGACTGCCCTCCATTTACTTTGGGCTCTTCAACTTGAATTGACAATTCCTCACGATTTTGTCTGATCAGACGTCTAGTTTCTTCCATCTGATTATTCAACATTGCCTGGATCATCACTTGAACTCCGGCCATTGTCATTGGTTCAGGCGCTGCTGCCACAACAGGTATTTGTTCAATTACTGGCACTTGATTCCTGTTCTCATCAGCATTTCCAACTCCACTCCTCGTTCTCACCATTTTTGATCTATACACCGAATATGGTGAAATTAGATCCTTAATCACGATAGATATACAAATCATCCTTATCACTCCGAAACGTTTATATGCTAGTTCTAATATCGTAGACGTACGCTTAGAATCCTATACATATAAGGTTTCCAGATCCAGTCGGCAACAGACCATAGATCCGAACAAATAATGTCATATATGGCAAACATATAACAATTAGCACATAATAGCATTTTAGGCAATTTTCCTAAAATATACTAGTGCTCGTGTCTTAAAATATGGTAGACACTCATCTCACAATCATCGCTTAGCATTCTAAGTTTAAGTCTAGAAATCCTACAAATTCCTAGTTCGCTTAAACTAATGCTCTGATACCAACTGTGACATCCCCAATTTCACGGCCAGAAAAGGCCGATTTGTTTATGCTTTGTTTTTAAAATCAGAGTGATCGTTTAAAGAAAACGGTTGCGGAATTTGTTCCCAAAATAAAATATGATAACCATTTTATCAAAACATTTCTCGAAAAGTATGTATTTTTATTAAATAATAAAACCTCGGGATGTCATGTTCGTTACAGACCAAAAGCATAAACAATATAAAATAGACCTTACAATAGTTATTCAACTACTGATCTATAATCCAAAATCTCTCGTCAAGTCCGCCGACTTATACTCTTGTGTCATTACCTGTAATGAAAAGAAAACTGAGTGGGTCAGGCTTGGGAGCCTGGTGAGCATATAGGGTTTTCAGCCCACACTACTACATTTGTTATATTCAATTATCAAACAATCAACCCAAATACCCATCCCAATTATCTTCTTAAGGTTTCACCCTAAGAACCAACTATCCTTCATTCACTTATTCCTAAGGAATCGGCACGAAATCCATTGCTGCCAAAGTTTATCTATCGAGTACTAAATCCATAGTTATCAGACGCTAACTCCATAGTCGTCAGGGTTCACTCAAGCGGCGCTAACTCCATAGTCACCAAGGTTCACTTAACAAGCGCTAACTCCATAGTCGCCAAGGTTCATCAAATAGGCACGAAGTCACATCGTCGCCAAGGTCTATACAATAGGTGCTAACTCCATAGTCACCAAGGTTTATACAAAAGGCGCTAACTCCATAGTTACCAAGGTTTACCTAATAATAGGCGCTAACTCCATAGTCACCAAGGTTTATACAAAAGGCGCTAACTCCATAGTCACCAAGGTTTACCTAATAATAGGCGCTAACTCCATAGTCACCAAGGTTTATACAATAGGCGCTAACTCCATAGTCACCAACTATCCCATCTACCCTTGTTCTACCCAACAATTTTGTAGATATAACTACTTACACAGTTTAAATCATTTAACACCTGTATAAAACTCCAATTTCCATGTCCATCTCAAATAGACAAATAACATATAAACACATAGCACGTATTTCATAGCAAATACTTCATATTGATGTGTTAGAAGAAAACAACTATACACCCACACATATAAACAACAATATACTTAATACACTCAAACCATACTTGTATTATTATCGTGTTTATGAAAGGTAGTATACACTCACTTGATCAGAAGATGATCGGACAGCACTACGACTTGCAGAAGTAGTAATCCACCGCAGATCTGGAAGACTCCACAAAAATCGAACTTCTCGCAGGCAGAGCTTCGGCTCGGGAACCGCACTTCTCGGGATCTTCGGGGCACTTCTCGGGATCTTCGGGATCTCGGGACTTGCCTCGGGGCTAGAGAATAATACCGGGGTGTCGGGGTATTTCTAGCACGCAAAACGATGCAAAACGGGAGAGAGAAGAGAAGAAATTGGCAATTGGGTCGGCTGCCTTCGCATCCTATTTATAGGAGGCTGGAGCCTCGGGGTACGCGGGGCGTACGCCAGTACGTGGCGCGTACTGGTCCGAAAAACGTCACTGCGTTCGTCATCCGAAGCCACTTGCTGCGAATGTCAACACTTCGGAGTACGCGGGGCGTACTCGAGTACGCGGGGCGTACCTCGGATCAGACCGGTGACTCCTTCGGATAATGCTTCCGAATTAAAGATTAAAAATAAATACAAATTATTTAATAAACTTCGGAAATTCATATCTTCTTCATACGAACTCTGTTTTCGACGTTCTTTATATCCACGCGAAGGTGAGACTACGATCTACAACTTTCGTTTAGACTCCGTCGGCCAATTTTGACTTTTATTTTTTTTATTTATTTTTAATAGGCCGGGAGAGAAACTTTCGTTAAAAATTCATAACTTCTTCGTTTGACGTCCGTTCTCGCCTAACTTTTTATCGCTTCGATACCAACAATGAGATCTTCGATTCTCATTTAGATTGCTTCGGATAAATACCGCTCTAACGTAAATTCACTTTTTACGTTGCATTGCGTCGTGCTGGTTCTGTCGCGAAACTTCGACAGGTCATAACTTCTGTGTTATAACTCGGATTTTGGCGTTCTTTATATGCACAAAAACCTTGTAACATATACTACAACTTAGTTAGGATTATTCATCCTATATAATCTTCTATCAAAAATTCATTTTTGACTCTTATTGTCTCTAAATTGACTAGCCCTGATCTACGGGCGTTACAGTTTCCCCATAATATTTTAAGGATTGAACAAAATACTCAACGCAGTAATAATAGCGTGCCAATTATATTAATATAATAGTTGATACAACGATCACGTAAATTTGACCCCTCTAAGGGTCTCCGGTTACAAAGTTTAAGAATAATAAAACTTTTAGTTGAGGTCCTAACTTATAACAAAAAATGGGATTTGCTTTCGAGTTGGGCATTGTCCTGATCTCTGTCCAGCCTACGGATGTCGGAAGTGTGAACCTGTACTTCCACGTTGACTTCCCAAATCCGACAACCTTTAACACCGCATTGTTAGGACTGGTTGGCTAGTTTTCCCACCATGACTGGGAGTGCTCGATCGGCTAAACCTGCGTCGCGGACATCGTAGAAGTCTCAACACATGCCATAGGGAGGGTGTATACTTTGTTGCTGGCTCCAATGCTGGAGGTCACTTCCCCAAACGGGAGTCGGTCCTTGAAAGTTTCTTACGAAGACAGGAGGTTGTGCTGGTGGTGGGTTGATTATTTCCGGCTCTGAGTCGGTTCCGGAGTCCTCCCCTTCATCCAATTCTATGGATTCTTCGTCCTCATTGAGATCCTCTTTGATCCATCCCCCGTTGCCTTGGTTGGGATGGTAGGGGTCGCCGGGGTGATGAAATCCAGCCATTTGACTGTACGAGAACAAGGTTATAAGAATAGAACAAAATTTGGAATATGTAACATTAAACAAGTAGGTTAAACTATTTTATGTACCAAATACTCCCATAGTATTTAAATTCGTGTGTTTGATCCTTGTGATATTGTGGTATGTTTCGACTTGTTGCTCACTACGAGCATTCCTCGATATACATTGGTCCGATCTCGGACAAATATAGTTGATCATGTTATGTTTGTCCCAAATCTGATTACATACATCGAGGCTTAATCGTAGTGTCCAACTTGCCTAAATACTTCTTGTATAGTTATATTTATGAAAATAAGTTGTTGTATGCATGTACTTGTACTTAAATGAACTAGCAATTTAAGTTAAACGAAACGTGGCTTAGGCGTAAAACAAAAATGTTTTGTCAGAGTGTATTATCCCCTTAAGCATTTATAGTTTGTATGTCTTATGTGGTTCGATATACTTAGTTCAATATAAACATTGCTATGATACCAATCTGTCACACCCCCAAACCGAAACGGCGGAAACGTTCGGGGGCGGATGACTTCATGTGGTAACATAACAATTGAATACATAGTAAAGAAAGCAATATAACCATCATATATATAATTGAACGTTTACATTTTTAAAAGGTACACGTTCAAAACCAATTACAATATGATGCCAAAAATATGAATTTAAACTAGTGCCGCAGCATCCCTTCTTCAAAAGCTGTTTGTTACCTGTAATTATGGAATCCCTGGGACATACAAGTAGTTTTGAAATAGTAGATCAGCATTTAAGCTGGTGAGTTTCATAAGTATTGAATGAAAATGTTTGCATGAACTAAAATGAAATGGCTTGTTTTTGTTTGTTGGTTCCTAGAAAATCCCATATTCTCTACTGGTATAAATGTAGCCTTCTATCAAGACCAATGTTTGTTTCTAGAAAATTTATGTTTTTCCGTATGTGGGTAGTGGTCTAGAAGTTCCAAAATTGTATCACGATAAGATTTTTCCTGCCATAAGTAGTTAATTAATGTACGTATAAAGTTTCCAATACGTCTGAAAAACCCCGTAAATCAATGTGTTTTTAATACTCCATGTGAGTTTTATAACCATGCTATTGACTAGAAATACCTATACACAACGTTCTTCAGGCGTTGGAATATTCTGACGTTTGTCACCCCAAATGGTGTACTATAGCTAATAGTCAGGGCGCGGGGTTGTCAGTCCCATATAGATCTATACACAAACACCATGCTCCCCCTCCAAGGGATTTTGGTATATAATACAGGACTTGAAATTTGTACTTGAACGTATGTGAAGTTTAATATCTCACAAAAATTAGTATAAAACAGATTTACGTGTGAAAATGTTCGTTTGTTCTTGTATATGAAAGTAACTTCTTGAAATAGTGATTCTAGTATGTAAAAGTTCGTGATGTTCTCATAAAACTATACCTATTATAGTTTTTTAAAAGTGTGTCTCGTTTGTATAGTAATCCCTAGTGAAATGCTCACTTGTTATGAAAAGTATAATTTTTGTAGTGCCAAAGATGGACACATATACATACAGTATAAGCAGGGTGTTTGATATATATATATATATATATATATATATATGTATGTATATATATATATATATATATATATATATATATATATGTATAAATCATTTTTCCCTTCAAAAGATAAGATGTTATCGTGGTATATTTTGCATACGAATGTTTCCCTATAATAGTTATAAATCACATATGATTCCATTGATAAAAAGTATATAATGAAACTTTATATAACACACGATAATAATCGTATGTTTTACTTGTATCCCCCCTGAAAAGCATATAAAAGCATTTACAAAACATTTAAAAGTGTGGATTATAGGGGTATGAACTCACTTGAAAGATCGAAGAAGGCGAGATGAAAACCAAGCAGAACTTCGACTCGAGAAAGCGGATTTTCTCGGGAATCTCGGGAGCACAAACGACCTTCGGGACTAGAGCAAGGAAACCGGGGCTTCGGGATATCACGTGCACGGAAAACGAGGCAAAAACACCAGAAAGATGAGAGGAATTGGGCCTTTTCTTCGGAACCCTCGCATCCATTTTATAGGGGCTGGGAACCGCCTCGGTACGCTGGGCGTACGCGTGCGTCATGCTTGACCTCCTCCTCGACTGCCTCGGAGCTTCGGATGGGATGGGGCATAGCCTCGCATAGGGGGCGACATGGACGATCCGAGGCCTAGACCTCGAGTACGCTGGGCGTACGAGTGTACGCTGCGAATAACTCGGATCGGCCTGGTGACTCCTCCTTCGGATAATACCGAAATTTGATATAAAATTTATATTTAATTTATTTAATAAAATTCAAAAATTCATATCTTCTTCATACGAACTCCGTTTTCGACGTTCTTTATATCCACGCGTAGGTGAGACTACGCTCTACAACTTTTATTTAGATTCCGTCGGCAAATTTTGAAATTATTTTTATTATTTATTTTTAAAAGGTCGCAGTAAGAAAATTTTGTTAGAAATTCATAACTTCATTATCCGACGTCTGTTTTTGCCAGACTTTTTACCATTGAAAAACCATTGTCGAGACCTTTGATTCTCATTTAGGTTATTCCGACCAAAAGTGGCTCGATCTCCGTTTTGAGTTTTTAGCTGTCTGTCGCTAAGCCGAACTTGGAAAATTCATAACTTCCTTATACGAAGTCAGATTTGGGCGTTCTTTTTACGTATGATCACGGTTTAATGACATCTAACATAGTAGGTAATTAATTAGAGACTTTTGGACATTTTATTTTCGAAGTTAATTTCATTATATCAAAAGTGGTTACAATACTTGACTTTTTAGGTCATTACATAGAGTTGAAATATCGGGTTGTCACAAAAACCGAATCAACCAAATATATTTATGTAGGGTACACCATAACACTAAACAACCATTCATTTCAAATAGATTTAATGTTAGTAAATATTAGGAGTTTTGATGTGATAATCGGCATGGATGGGTTAAGCCCCCACCATGCTGATACTATGTGTCGCGAGAAGGCTGTTTGCCTTCACCTTCCTAATCAAGGAACTCTAATATTCCATGGTGATAAACCTATCACTAATCCTCGTCCAATCTCGCACATCAAGGCATAGAAGTTCATGCACCAGAAGAACTATGTTTTCCTCGCTCATGTTGTGGACAAGACCAAGGAAGAAGTAAGCATACAAGGTGTTCCAGTAGAATAGAAGGACCCCATTGCTGCCAGATGATGGATTGCGGACATTGATTCTGCACAACTGACCAACTTCTGCCCCGAGGGGTCGAAGGTACGATTTGCAGCAGGGTGTTTGAGGGATCGGGCTAGGGACTGGTGGGAGTCCTTTGATGACTCTCTAGGAGCCTCGACTGTTGAGGCTATGACATGGTCGGATTTTGTGACGCGGTTCAGAGCAGAGTTTGCGCCAGCTGTAGAGCTTCAGTAGTTGGCTAGAGAATTCTTGGATATGAGACAGACTACAGAGACTGTGGTGGAGATCACTGCCAAGTTTCGGGAGAGGGCTTTGTTGGTGCCCCAGTATGCGGGTGATGAGGACATGAAGAGGACCCACTACCATGACATGCTATGAGCTGACATCCGGGAGCATGTCAGTTTTTCAACTTGACCTACCTTGGATTCCATGATTTCCAGGGCTAGGGGAGGGAGATTGCCCTGGAGCACCTCCGGAAGAGGAAGGCAGAGGAGGGGTAGACGGCGGCGGCTTCGGGGATGAAGCCTAAGGGATCCGATGGTAGGCCGAAAGGCCAGTCAGGGCGGGACCACTGTGGAAAATGCGGTCGGTCACACGAGGGAACTTGTCGCACTGGGCCGCGTTTAGCCTGCTATAAGTGCGGCAAGGTTGGGCATTTTGGTAGGGATTGTACTGCCCCTACTCTGGCGATACAGATGCCAGACCTGATTTGCTTTCATTACAATCAGAAGGTCCATAAAAAGGCCAATTGCCCTAGATTGGCAGCAGCAGCGGCGCCGACAGTGGCGCCGACTACAGCGACAGGAAGGTCAAGTTGGAGGCTCCAGTGGTTCGGAGCCGAGCATTTCATCTGACAACCGAGGAGGTACGCGCTGCACCCGACGTGGTGACAGGTATGATTTCTTATGCTTTTATATTATGTCGCTGTGATTTTGATATATCATGTGCCTTGTTTAGGATCGTTCCATGTGAATGGAATCCCAGTTTAGGTGTTGTTTGATTCGGGTGCTACCCGATCATTGTCTCTCTTGTGCTTAGCAAGAAGTTTCCGAAGTCTTCGGGCATGTTGGATTTCCCTCTAGAGGTCGAGATTGCGGACGACCGGTCGGTACGAACATCGAAGGTCTATCGATACTTTGTTTTGAGTTTGTTCGAGGAGCATTACCTGGTAGACCTGGTTCCTATTCCATTGAGGGGGAACAAGGTTATTATCAGCATGGAATGGCTGAGCCCCAATGGGTTAGTGATAGATTGCGCACATCAGCTGGTTCGGATCAGAACCCCAAGTGGGGGAGAGTTGGTAGTTCAGGGCGAAAGGCCACAACAGGGACCAGTGGTATGTTCAGCAGCGAGAGCTAGGCGTTACCTTCAGCAGGGTTACGCAACATATGTCGCCTATGTTATGGAAACCTGGGAGGCGGGTAAGGCAACGATGTGCGATGTGCCCGTGGTGCGTAAGTTTACAGACGTATTCCCCAAGGAGTCGCCTAGGATACCTCTGAAGAGGTAGGTGGAATTCAGGATCGACCTAGTCCCCGGTGCGAATCCGATAGCCAAGGAACCATATCGGTTGGCTCCTCCTGAGATGCAGGAGTTGTCTATACAGCTGAAGGAGCTGTTAGACAAAGGATTCATTAGACCGAGTAGTTCTGCCTAGGGAGCCCCGATTCTGTTTGTGAAAAAGAAGGACGGGTCGCATCGGATGTGTATAGATTTTCAGGAGTTGAACAAGGTAACGGTGAAGAACCGTTACCCACTCTCGAGGATTTATGACTTCTTTGACCAGCTTCAGGGAGCATCTTGGTTTTCCATGATTGATCTGCGTTCGGGATACCATTAGATGAGGCTCAGAGAGGAGGATGTGCAGAAGACTGCGTTTCGGACGCGGTATGGCCACTACGAGTTTATAGTGATGCCTTTCGGGCTCACCAATGCTCCTTCTGCGTTCATGGACCTCATGAACCGCGTGTGTAGACCGATGTTAGAGTGGTCTGTTATACTGTTTATTGATGACATCTTGGTTTACTCCAAGACGCAGGAGGAGCACGAGGAGCATCTGGGGGAGGTTCTAGAGACTTTGAGGAAGGAGAAATTGTATGCTAAGTTCTCCAAGTGTGAGTTCTAGTTGTGTGAGGTTCAGTTCCTTGGGCACCTCATCAACCTGGATGGGATTTCAGTGGACCCGGCCAAAGTGGAGGTCGTGATGAGATGGGAAATTCCGAAGTCTCCATCTAAGATTCGGAGTTTCCTAGGATTAGCGGGCTACTATCGGAGATTCATCCAGGATTTCTACAAGATAGTTGTACCCCTGACCAGGCTAACAAGGAAAGTCGTGGTCTTTCGTTGGGGGCCTGAGCAGCAAGGCGCATTCGAGGCTCTGAGATAGAGATTGTGCGAGGCGCCAATCTTAGCCCTGCCAGAGGGCATGGAGGATTTTGTTGTATATTGCGATGCGTCCATCTCAGGTTTGGGTGCAGTTCTGATACAGAGAGGGCATGTTAGCGCCTATGCATCGAGGCAGCTGAAGCCTCACGAGATGAATTACCCGACTCACGATATGGAGTTGGGGGCTGTTGTGTTCGCCCTCAAGATTTGGTGTCATTACCTCTATGGGGTTCGCTGTACTATCTACATGGACCACAAGAGTTTGAGGTACCTTATGGATAAACCGAATCTGAACATGAGGCACCGGCGGTGGATGGACGTGGTAAAGGACTACGATTGCGAGATCCTTTAGCACCCGAGGAAGGCCAATGTTGTGGCTGACGCGCTTAGACGCAAGGCAGCGCCGATCAAGGATATCTGTATGAGGATGACGGTGGTGACTCCGTTGTTGGAGCGGATTCGGAAGGACCAGTAGGAGGCCATGAAGGAAGAACATCAGTAGAGCGATGTGGGTCAGGTTTCCTCCTTTGACTATGACAACCGGGGGTTGTTGACTCTCCACTATAGGGTGTGGGTCTGGTATCATGGGGGTGTGCGCCAGGTATTGATGGAAGAGGTGCAAAAATCTCGATTCTCCATTCACCCCGGGGCGACAAAGATGTATAGGGATCTTCGTCTGGGCTATTGGTGGCCCTGCATGAAGCAAGATGTGGCATGGTACGTAGAGCGGTGCTTAACCTGCAGGAAGGTCAAGGACAAGCATCAGAGACCTCACGGCAAGGTGCAGCCGTTGGATATTCTGCTGTGGAAATGGAAAGACATCACGATGGATTTTATCACAAAGCTTCCCAGGACCACGCTGGGAGTTGATTCGATCCGGGTCATTGTTGATGGATTGACCAAGAGTGCCAATTTTATCCTGATTCAGGTGAGTTTTTCGGCCGAAAAGTTGGCCGACATTTATATCAGGGAGGTGGTGGCGCGACATGGGGTGCCAGTATCGGTGATTTCAGATAGAGACGTTCGGTTTACTTCCCGGTTCGGAAGAAGTTCCATGACGAGCTGGGAACTCGTTTGCATTTTAGCACCACTTTTTCGCCCGCAAATAGATGGACAGAGTGAGCGGACCGTCCGGACCTTGGAGGATGTGTTGCGGGCGTGTGTCTTAGACTTCGGAGATAGTTGGGATACTTACCTTCCTTTGGCTGAGTTCTCGTACAACAATAGCTATCACGTGAGTATTGACCGTCCTCCCTTCGAGATGTTGTACGGGAGGAAGTTCAGGACCCTAATATGTTGGGGTGAGGTTGGTCAGAGGGTTATGGGGAGTACCGAATAGGTACTCAAGACTACAGAGAGGATCCAACAGGTCCGGATCAGGCTTCAGACTGCCCAGAGTCTGCAAACAAGTTATGCCGACAAGTGCCGATCAGACTTGGAATTCTAGGTCGGGGATATTGTTCTCCTGAAGGTGTCACCTTGGAAGGGTGTCATCCGATTCCGGAAGCGGGGCAAGCTGGGCCCCAGGTATATCGGACCTTTCAAGGTTATAGCCCGGGTGGGCAAGGTTGCGTATAGGCTGAATCTGCCAGCCAAACTCAGTCAGATTCATAGCACTTTTCACGTCTCCCAGTTACGAAAATGTATGGTGGACGAATCAGAGGTGGTACCCTTAGAGGATATTCACGTTGACGACAGCCTAAACTACATCGAGAGACCGGTGGCGATTCTTGACAGGAAGTCAAAGGATCTACAGAATAAGAGGGTGGATCTGGTAAAGGTTCAGTGGCAGCATCGAAAGAGCTAGGAATTGACCTGGGAACCGGAGGACAAGATGAGGGAGCATTACCCAGAGCTTTTACATGATCGAGCGGCAGACTTCGAGGACGAAGTCTAAAATAAGTGGGGAGATTTGTAACAACTGGTATGTTTTCCTCAGTATATGTATTTTTCTCTGGGACTCGATGAGTTGGAGGAGCAACTCGTCGAGTAGGGACGTGGTTGCAGACATTTTAAGTGACCGACTTGACGAGTCGGGAGACTGACTCAGCGAGTAGGTGCTGGATATGTGAAACCCTAAATCTGAGGGTTTGCACCCTATATAAACAACTTAACTCAGCCTCCCTTGTCCCTAACACTCTCTTGAAAGCTTCATATCGAACCCTAATTGTTTGTGTGTGAGTTAAGGCCATTTTTGGTGTTCTTGTGCGGATTGTAAAGCTTGGAAGGAAGAAAGGAGCTTGGAAATCGAGTTAGGGCTTGTAGATCTGGAGATCTTACTTCATTTTCAGCAGCTTCAAGGAATAATGCCCCTATCTTGACTCATATATGTGTTTATTCATCTTTAACTTGGGATATCCATGGATTTCTATGTCATTTTTCGGATTTGGAAGTGTCGAGTGAGTTTTGACTTCAGATCTGGGCCTTCAGAGGGGTCTCATGGCATAAAGGTGCTAACTTTAGGGCCATGAGAGCCCCATGCACATTGTAGGACACTTTATATGGATTTTTGAGCTAAAAACCCCATGCATGTGCATCAAGTTTGGAACTTTACGTATAAAATGGACATTAGGAGGCCAGATGTATGGTTTTGGTGTGTTAGACCTCATTTAAATCGACTGTATGGAATTGGTCAACGCTGGACTCGGTGAGTTGTTCTTGGCACTCGACGAGTCGGTGACCATTGTGCACCAAACCCTTTCGGTGAATGGGTAAGTGTTAGGAAGGAAGTCCCTTGTGGGTTTAGACACGAAAAGGGACCTGGAAGCCATAGGACTCGGCGAGTGGTATGAGAAAACTCGGCGAGTCCATAGCAATCTCCCAATATTTGAAGATGGACTCGATGATTTGTGCATATAACTCGGCGAGTCATAGACTGGACAAGTTCTTAAGTTGGAGATGAACTCGATGAGTTCAAGAAGGAACTCGACGAGTTGGATGAAGATGGTCCCGATGTTATGATTGAAGGAGAACCCGTTGAGTTTTTGCTAGACTCGACGAGTGGAGCCTGGGTTTTGTGTGGGATTAGAGAAGCGTGGACTCGACGAGTTGGTAGGCCAACTCAGCGAGTCATGTCAACTGAATGTTGACTTTGACTAATGTTGACTTCGACTGAACTTGGGCTGACCCTGTTTAGGGCTGTATGTGATGTGTGTTGACTTAAAGTTTGTCGTGTAGGGATCAAGATTTCGTAGGGAGTCGACTTGTGCGCCGAGGATAGTTCAGACACTACACGATATTGAGGTGAGTTACCTTCCAATAGGGGTGGGTCTAAGGCCACAATGCTGGCCCACCAAAAAGGGTATTTATAAGATAATGGTCTTTGTTATAATTGTCTTGGTCTAGTTATGTGTTGGTTATGAGGTTTATCTGGGTAGTATGTTATGTGTATGGTAGGGATTAGTTTCCCCGACAGTGGTCCTTAGGACCTAAGGGTAGGTCAGTACCCGGATATGCCAGACTGTATGCTTATATCTGCTGATTGTATGCCAGTAGTAGGGGTTGAAATAGTCCCCAAAGATACCGATGTTGATTACCGGTTGAAAGATATCGATGATGGTTACCGGTTGAAAGATACCAATGAAGGTTAACGGTTGAAAGATACCGATGAAGGTTACTGGTTGAAAGATACCGACGATATTGTATGGTATGTGGTATGATGGGGGAGCTCACTAAGCTTTGTGCTTACAGTTTTGGTTTTGGTTTCAGGTACCTCTTCATCGAAGGGGAAAGAGTCGGCGGTGTAGAAGCGCATCACACACACACATGTTTCTGCAAGAAGCTTTTTGGGACTGTACTCTGATTTTCAATACTTATGATGTTATGGTTTGAAATACAACATTATGATTTTGTAATGGATGTTTTATTGACAATGTTTGGGTAAAATGTTTGTTAAATGCGTTAATTCAAAAATGAAAATTTTGGCCTTGAAAATTGGGTCGTTACAGAGGGTTTGAGCAAAAGATTCATCAGATCAAGCTTCTCACCCTAGGGAGCTCCAGTCTTGTTCGTCAAGAGGACGGACCCTTCAGAAGGTGCATCTAATTTAGGGAATTGAATAATGTAACACTCGTGTTTCTAGAAGAGGCATTTATATTGAGGTGATAGTGTAGTTTAACCTTTGTAACTCATTTTGAAGAAATGAAAAGGAATTGTGTGAATATTATGTGAATTATGTGTTTTATGATTAATTATTAGGGTCTAATTAATTAAGAATAAAAATAAGCGTGAAAATTAAAGTATGAGATAAAGCCGATATCTTTACATAAAGTTGTAGTGGTCGAAACAAGGATTTCGGGGATATAAAGAATACCAAAATTCGAGTTACAACGAAGAAGTTATGACCTGTCGAAGTTGTAAGTCTCTAATCTGCCCGCGTATCAGTCAGATCCGTTTGATGGTGCGGAATCCCAATCAAACGGATGATGTCAGATCAAATAGAAGAGAAGAAGAAGAAGAATGATATGAATCTCTGTATGAATTGATTAGAATTAAAGTTCCAGATACAAAAGATTCACACACACCAAAGCAAAGACCCTTCAACTTTGGGTACATTACGCAGACTTAGATTGCCTGTTATCACTTGATAATATCAGTACCCAGAACATCTTCCTCAAGCATATTTCATAACCAACATATATATATATATATATATATATATATATATATATATATATATTGATTTTCTGATTTTCGAATGTTTTTATTTCTCCCCTAAATTTGTGCATAGTAGAGAAACGAAAGCAAATGCGCAAATTTAAACTATCCTAAAACAAAAATTAGTCTTTAAAGCGAATCAACTTATGAAAAACTCAAGAGTATAGAGAAGAAAAATGAAACCGTAAGTCACCGATTGAATTTGCATCCAAAACGCCTGAGAACAACACGTGTAAACTCAGAACAAATCCGAAAATTTTTCATGTCATTAAGCACAAACCCCGTGAGTGATCACTTCTTTTGTTCCCTTCCCGCAAAGGACACATTCTCCCAAACAATGTTCTGAGTGTTGTACAGTTGAGAGATGTCTCCAATCAAGTGCCAGGAACAGCCACTACCAACAAACCGAAGTCTGATGATATGCCTCCATAGCTGCACCGACACAGAGCGGGATCAGTTGGTCTTTGGAACCCAGTCCATTTTGAAAATGGGTTGACCTTTGTCATCAACACATGGTACTTTCTCCCATGACACATCCTGCTTATCACAAACAGAAGACGATGAAATATTAGAATCATTAGAATATTTGGGAGTTTTCACCTTTGGTACCCATCTATATTCGGGTGTAACCCATTTCTTTTTCAATCTGATGGGTGCCTCGACACTTGATTTGGAACTTGAAGCCGGCTGTCGAGATGACTTTGACCTAACCGGTCTTTGTTTCACTGGAGCATCTCTTGGATTGGGCTTCTTGGCCGACATTTCCTTCTTTCCCTTGGGATTCGGATTCTTTGCCTTGTAGGTTTGATTCTTGGCCTTGTGCGCGTTCTAGTCACCATTGTCTGAACGCGACCTGGAAGGGTTTATTTTGAAGTATCTCCCATTTGGCGCGTTTTTCCATCCTTGTGCATAGTAGGGAACGTATGCATGATTAGGACAATTTCTGGCAATGTGTCCAGGTGTTCCACACTGAAAACAAGTCTTTTTCTTCACTGTAAAGTTATTTATTCCTGCCCCTGGTGGCGTATCCTTTCCTTGTGTCTTGTTGTTCCCACATGCACACTTGCAACAAGAACTCTTTTGCGTTGGAATTGGTGGCCTGTATTTCTCAATGGCAGGTTGTTCAGCAACAGTTGAGTTCAAAGCAACAGATTCAGAGCTTAAAGAGACATTTGTTTATTCAGTAGTGCTCTCCTTGTTCTCATCTTTTGCTACTTTACCTGCACATGAAGCAGAAACATTACTATTTTCAACCGGAATAAATCCTCCTGACACAAATCCAGCTGGTTTGTCATATCGAAGATGTGCCTCCCTGTCAATTTCGTCTTGTGTCATAGGAATGGATGTGTAGTTATGATTGAAAGGTGGAGGAACACTATCATACCCTAGACCCTTGTTTTGATTTTCTTTGAATTTTAATTGGGTTTCATATAAGGAATCGAGTGTCTGACTTGACGCAGTATAATTTTTGAAACTGACATCTATTTTGCCACACTTAATTTTTAAAGCGTCAAGTTCTTTAGTTACAGTAGCAAGTTGTCTCTTAATATAATCATAATTTTCACACTTGTTGCTATACTCTTCCTGAAGTTTCCTAAAGTCCTTGGTTTTTGCGTCTAATTCAGCCTTCAGGGGTTTCTGTCCTTTCCTGAGTTGATATCCTTCATATTTCAGGTCCTCAACTTCTCTTTTAAATAAATCAATTTGTTCCCGAAGAAATTTAATCGTAGCTTCACAAGCTGGAGTACATGTAACTTCAGTGACCGGAGTGTTTTCAGAACTCATTGTTTCTCTACACTTCAAAGCATCAAGTTCTTGAATTACATCAGCAAGACTAAGATGATTGAGATCTTTTGTCTTCTTGATGATAGCCACATTCATATCCCACGATTTCGGAAGTGAATTCAATACCTTTTTGTTTATCTCAGATTTGGACAAGAAGATCCCAGGTATATTCATCTCAGTAGTATGTGTAATAAATCGCTGCAACTGAGTTTCGAGGGTTTCTCCAGGGATATAATCGAAAATGTTGAAATTTTGTCTTAACATATCCTGACGACTCTCTTTCATGCTTTCAACTCCCTCGTAGACCTTAAAATCAATTAAAAAGCACAACTAAAAACCAAAATAAAACTTAAAAGTCAAACCCTTTGATTATAAACCTCGAAAGTCAAACTTAAAAAGTTAAACTCAAAAGTCAAACTTAAAAGTCAAATTTAAAAAGTTAAACTCAAAAGTCAAACTTAAAAGGTTAAACTCAAAAGTCAAACTTAAAAAGTCAAACTTAAAAGTCAAACCGAAAAACTAAATTTGAAAGTATAAAAGTTAAATGAAAAAATCAAAGTTTAAAGTCAATGGTCAAACTTGGAAGTCAAAGTCAAAAATTAAGGTCAAAAGTTAAAATATAAAAGTCAAAAATTAAAATATAATTGTATTTATTAATTTTAATTTAATTAATTAATTAATTTATTATTATTATTTTTATTAATTTTACTATTATTATTATTATTTTTAGTTTTGGATGAAAAAGGAATTTAAAATTAAAAAGGAATTGAATTTTAGGTTAAAAGTGTCAAAATAGGAAAACTTGTTGCGAGAAAGACAGGTTATAGTTTAAATTTCAAAGGAAACGAACAAGGAATCGGCTAGTTGAGTTGGATAAGGCGCAGGCTTGTTGATCTGGAGGTCGCGGGTTCGAAAGCTGGCACCTCCAAAATTCACGAATGATTTTTTAATGCGAGGACGAGGTGTTGGCCGAGGCTGCTTCTTGCGAGGCCGTAAACTCCGAGGCCGCAAACTGAGGCTCTGAACTCCTCGGACCGCAAACACCGGCTGCAATCCTCCGGCGATCGTGAACAGTTTCTGGCCGTGAACTCCCAAACACTAGCCGCCGGCCGCAAACTCCGACCAAAAACACCGATTTTTCAACTTTGAAGCTCCAAAACTCGATTAAAAACCCTTTGTTATGAAAAAGACGAAGAACACCCCCCCCCCCCCCCCCCTTATTTTTGCGACATCTATCCAAAAACGCAAAAATATTTCGAAAATAAGGACAAATAATGCCCCAAATCTGACAAAATTGACTGATAAAACCAGGCTCTGATATCAATTGTAAGTCTCTAATCTGCCTGTGTATCAGTCAGATCCGTTTGATGCTGTCGAATCCTAATCAAACGGATGATGTCAGATCAAATAGAAGAGAAGAAGAAGAAGAATATGAATCTCTGTATGAATTGATTAGAATTAAAGTTCCAGATACAAAAGATTCACACACAAAAACTTCTCTCTGGCCGTAAACTCTCTTCTGTTCATCAATCTGTTCCTCACACCCTAACACCTATATTTATACTTGGGAGTATGGGCTAACTGAACTTGGGCCGTAAATGTGTTTACAGCCGTAAACCTGTTTACGACCGTAAACACCCATTGGGCCGTAAACTTGACCGTAAATCATATACATTACAGAAAAATATAATTTCCTAAAAAAGCAAAGTATAAACCATATTTTTGACCCAACAGAAGTTTCGCGACAAAACCGACACGGTGCTGAATGTCGTAAAAAGTGAGTTTTTGATAAACTACTTTTTAGCCTTAGTGATGTAAACGAAAGTCGTAGTATTCGTTAAGCCAAGAAGTTCGATAAAATGAACGCCCAAATCTGACTTCGTAGGAGAAAGTTATGATTTTTCGAAGTTTCAGCTTAGCAGTAGACAGCTAAAAACTCGAATTTTAGATCGAGTGATTATTAGCCAACACGACCTAAACAAGAATTGAAGGTCTCGTCATTAGTAGCACAACGGTAAAAAGTCTGACGAAAACGGATTTCCTGTCCCGGTCTGTTAAAAATAATAATATAAAAATTAAACTCAAAATTAGCTGATGAAGTCTAAACGAAAGTTTTAGAGCGTAATTTTACCTACGCATGCATATAAAGAACGTCAAAAACGAAGCTCGTATGCGAATGTTATGGATTTTAGAAGTTTTTGCACAAAAACCGAGAAATCTCGGATATGTGGACTTCAGCAACGTCACCCTCGCTCAAAACGCGCCACGTATCCGAGCTGCTGATCTATCCAAAGTGGTCCACTAGGAGTCTGACGCGTGTTGCCTTCCCTCGCATTAACAGTAGCTGTGTGGCAGATTTTGATTCGACCGAAGGGAGGCCCAATCCGAAGCTCACAGCTGGACCGAGCCTCGCACCGCCTAGCCTCCGAGCCTCGCAGATGGACCAGTAGACCTCGGTCCAATCAACAACTACCACTGAGGCCTTCACATGTGCAGCCACCTGTGGACCCACGCATGCGCACCCCACCACCAAGCCGACTTCGGACCCCTATAAATACAAGGGGTATGCGAGCCTTCTCAGTTACTTTTGGAGTTTTGTCACTTTTAGCCCCTTTCTTCATCTTTTCTTCATCGTAACATCCCCCAAAGCCCCGGTATCAATTATTAGCCCTGGAATACTCCATGAAGTGCCCAAGAAGCCCAAAAAATTTATCTTTTCGATTTCGAAGCCAGACCTTTGCAGAACCCGGTTTCTCAATAAAACTCCCGGTTTTATTAGAAACGATCGTTTTAGGAAACGAATTGCTGCCCGATTATCATCAAATCAAGTGAGTGTATAGTCACCTTCATCTTACACCTAGATATGAAGTATTTTACATTAAATACGTGGTACGTGTAATTATATTAATTGTTTAACTGAGGTGATTGTTGAATTGACGTTTTATACAAGTTTTAAACTCTACATGTATTTTTATCTACAAATGTGTTGGGTAAAACATGGGTAGATAGTGATGTGTGATAAAATAAAAGTGAGAGGCCTCGATGTGATTTGAGATCCAGTCATCTAGCGGAGTTTGGATGACGACCACAGACTTTCTAGACAGTCCAATGGAACATTGGCAGGCCCGCAACCTGTATGTGTAATGAACTAAGAGTGTTCATTCGCTGTACTCCATCCCCCTCATGGTTGCCTTTAGGACATGTATAGCTGAGGAAGCCCCTTAGCAGTAGTGTCCATCCTGACGATATTCTTAAGGCTAGGTCCGTTGTGATAAGTGTTTAGGGACGTAAAGTGAGGATAACGGGAACGGGTAATCAGGGTTATTGTTGATTGATTAACCTAGTAAGTTTATTATTATTGTCGGTTGAAAACCCTATATGCTCACCAGGATCCCAAGCCTGACCCACTCACCTTTTTATGTTACAGGTAGTGGACCCCGAGCATAATCGGAGGACGATGAAGGATTTTTGGATTTTAGGCCAGTAGTTGTAAATAACTGTTGAAAGGCTTATAACGTCTTGTTTATGCTTTTGATCTGTATCGGAACATGACTTCCCGAGGTTTTGATATGAAATGAAACTATACATATCTTAAAGAAGGTTTTGATAAACTTTTATTATGTTTTGTTTTGGGGATCAATTCTGCAACATCTTTTAAAAAAGATTTCCCTTCTTTTATTTTTAAAAGCATAAATTAAATCGGTCTTTTCTGGCCGAGAAATTAATGGATGTCACAAATAAGGTCACTATCAAAAACCGATACCCACTCCCTCGGATTAACGACCTATCTGGCCAGCTCCAAGGAGCTAGTTACTTCTCTAAAATAGATCTAAGAACCGTTTATCATCAACTTTGAGTCTGAGAAGAGGACATTCCAAAAACTGCTTTTCGAACTCAATACTGCCATTTCAAATTCGTTTTGATACCCTTCGGTCTATCGAATGCCCCCACGGTATTCATGGACCCTACGGACCGAGATTTCCCAAGCATCCCTGGTCATCCTTTTAATTATTTTCATCAATCACATACTCGTCTGCTCACGAAGCAAGAACAAAAAGCTGTCAACATCTACGACCGACCTTGTATAGCATAAAAAACTGGAGAATATCACGGAGGAAGCACTGCGGGAATCAAGATGATGAAATCACTTCGAGATTTTGACAGTCACTTTAGAAAGCTATGGGAATACAACTAGTCATCAGCATTGCTTATCATCCTCAAACCATTAGCCAAAGCGAACGGACAATTCAACCACTCGAAGTCATGCTCCAAGTCAGGGTGTTTGAATTCAACAAGTCATGGGATACCCAGTTTCCCTTGATTGAATTCTCATACAATAATGGCTATCGCACGAGCATCAAGGTTACACCTTTCGAGGCCCTTGATGGTCGTAAGTGCAGATCACTCGCTAATAGTCTCACGGGACCAAAAAACATTCGCGAAACGATAGAAGGGAGGCCCAATCCGAAGCTCGCAGCTGGACCGAGCCTCGCACCGCCAGGCCTCCGAGCCTCGCAGAGGGACCAGAAGACCTCGGTCCAATCAACAACTGCCACCGAGGCCTTCGCACGTGCAGCCACCTGTGGACCCTCGCATGCGGACCCCACCACCAAGTTAACTTCGGACCCCTATAAATACAAGGCGTATGCGAGCCTTCTCGGTTACTTTTGGAGTTTTGTCACTTTGAGCCCCTTTCTTCATATTTTCTTCATCTTAACATCCCCCAAAGCTCTGGTATCAATTATTAGCCGTGGAATACTCCACGAAGTGCCCGAGAAGCCCGGAAAATTTATCTTTTCGGATTCAATGCCCGACCTTTGTAGAGCCCGGTTTCTCAATAAAACTCCCGGTTTTATGAGAAACGATCGATTTAGGAAACAAATTGCTGCCCGATTATCATCAAGTCAAGTGAGTGTATAGTCAACTTCATCTGACACGTAGATATGAAGTATTTTACATGAAATACGTGCTACGTGTAATTATATTAATTGTTTAACTGAGGTGACTGTTGAATTGACGTTTTATACAAGTTTTAAACTCTATATGTATTTTTATCTACAAATGTGTTGGGTAAAACATGGGTCGATAGTGATGTGTGATAAAATAAAAGTGAGAGGCCTCGATGTGATTTGAGATCCAGTCATCTAGCGGAGTTTGGATGACGACCACGGACTTTCTAGACAGTCCAGTGGAGCATTGGCAGGCCCGCAACCTGTCGGTGTAATGAACTAAGAGTGTTCATTCGTTGTACTTCATCCCCCTCATGGTTGCCTTTAGGACATGTATAGCTGAGGAAGCCCCTTAGCAGTAGTGTCCATCCTAACGATATTTTTAGGCTAGGTCCCTTGTGATAAGTGTTTAGGGACGTAAAGTAAGGATAACGGGAACGGGTAATCAAGGTTATTGTTGATCGATGAACTTAGTAAGTTTATTATTATTGTGGGTTGAAAACCCAATATGCTCACCAGGATCCCAAGCCTGACCCAGTCAGCTTTTTATGTTACAGGTAGTGGACCCCGAGCATAATCGGAGGACGATGAGGGATTTTTGGATTATAGGCCATTAGTTGTAAATAACTGTTGAAAGGCTTATAATGTCTTGTTTATGCTTTTGATCTGTATCGGAACATGACATCCCGAGGTTTTGATATGAAATGAAACTATACATATCTTAAAGAAGGTTTTGATAAACTTTTATTATGTTTTGTTTTGGGGACCAATTCCGCAGCATCTTTTAAAAAAGATTTCCCTGCTTTTATTTTAAAAAGCATAAATTAAATCGGTCTTTTCTGGACGAGAAATTAGGGGATGTCACAAATAAGGTCACTATCAAAAACCGATACCCACTCCCTCGGATTGACGACCTATCTGGCCAGCTCCAAGGAGCTAGTTAGTTCTCTAAAATAGATCTAAGAACCGATTATCATCAACTTTGAGTCTGAGAAGAGGACATTCCATAAACTTCTTTTCGAACTCAATACTGCCATTTCAAATTGTTTTTGATACCCTTCGGTCTATCGAATGCCGCCACGATATTCCTGGACCCTACGTACCGAGTTTTCCCAAGCATCCCTGGTCATCCTTTTAATGATTTTCATCAATCACATACTCGTCTGCTCATGAAGCAAGAACAAAACGCTGTCAACATCTACGACCGACCTTGTATAGCATCAAAACCGAAGAATATCACGGAGGAAGCACTGCGGGAATCGAGATGACGAAATCACTTCGAGATTTTGACAGTCACTTTAGAAAGCTATGGGAATACAACTAGTCATCAACATTGCTTATCACCCTGAAAAACCAATAGCCAAAGCGAATGGACCATTCAACCACTCGAAGTCATGCTCCAAGTCTGGGTGTTTGACTTCAACAAGTCATGGGATACCCAGTTGCCCTTGATTGAATTCTCATACAATAACGGCTATCGCACGAGCATTAAGGTTACACATTTCGAGGCCCTTGATGGTCGTCAGTGCAGATCACTCGCTAATACTCTCATGGGACCAAAAACCATTCGCGAAACGACAGAAGGGAGGCCCAATTCGAAGCTCGCAGCTGGACCGAGCCTCGCACCGCCAGGCCTCCGAGCCTCGTAGATGGACCAGTTGGCCTCGGTCCAATCAGCAACTGCCACCGAGGCCTTCGCACGTGCAGCTACCTGCGGACCCTCGCATGCGGACCCCACCACCAAGCCGACTTCGGACCCATATAAATACAAGGGGTATGCGAGCCTTCTCGGTTACTTTTAGATTTTGTCACTTTTAGCCCCTTTCTTCATATTTTCTTCATCTTAACATCCCCCAAAGCCCTGGTATCAATTATTAGCCGTGGAATACTCCACGAAGTGCCCGAGAAGCCCGATAAATTTATCTTTTCGGATTCGATGCCCGACCTTTGCAGAGCCCGGTTTCTCAATAAAACTCTCGGTTTTATTAGAAACGATCGTTTTAGGAAATGAATTGCTGCCCGATTATCATCAAATCAAGTGAGTGTATAGTCAACTTCATCTTACACCTAGATATGAAGTATTTTACATGAAATACGTGCTACGTGTAATTATATTAATTGTTTAACTGAGGTGACTGTTGAATTGACGTTTTATACAAGTTTTAAACTCTATATGTATTTTTATCTACAAATGTGTTGGGTAAAACATGGGTCGATAGTGATGTGTGATAAAATAAAAGTGAGAGGCCTCGATGTGATTTGAGATCCAGTCATCTAGCGGAGTTTGGATGACGACCACGGACTTTCTAGACAGTCCAGTGGAGCATTGGCAGGCCCGCAACCTGTCGGTGTAATGAACTAAGAGTGTTCATTCGTTGTACTTCATCCCCCTCATGGTTGCCTTTAGGACATGTATAGCTGAGGAAGCCCCTTAGCAGTAGTGTCCATCCTAACGATATTTTTAGGCTAGGTCCCTTGTGATAAGTGTTTAGGGACGTAAAGTAAGGATAACGGGAACGGGTAATCAAGGTTATTGTTGATCGATGAACTTAGTAAGTTTATTATTATTGTGGGTTGAAAACCCAATATGCTCACCAGGATCCCAAGCCTGACCCAGTCAGCTTTTTATGTTACAGGTAGTGGACCCCGAGCATAATCGGAGGACGATGAGGGATTTTTGGATTATAGGCCATTAGTTGTAAATAACTGTTGAAAGGCTTATAATGTCTTGTTTATGCTTTTGATCTGTATCGGAACATGACATCCCGAGGTTTTGATATGAAATGAAACTATACATATCTTAAAGAAGGTTTTGATAAACTTTTATTATGTTTTGTTTTGGGGACCAATTCCGCAGCATCTTTTAAAAAAGATTTCCCTGCTTTTATTTTAAAAAGCATAAATTAAATCGGTCTTTTCTGGACGAGAAATTAGGGGATGTCACAAATAAGGTCACTATCAAAAACCGATACCCACTCCCTCGGATTGACGACCTATCTGGCCAGCTCCAAGGAGCTAGTTAGTTCTCTAAAATAGATCTAAGAACCGATTATCATCAACTTTGAGTCTGAGAAGAGGACATTCCATAAACTTCTTTTCGAACTCAATACTGCCATTTCAAATTGTTTTTGATACCCTTCGGTCTATCGAATGCCGCCACGATATTCCTGGACCCTACGTACCGAGTTTTCCCAAGCATCCCTGGTCATCCTTTTAATGATTTTCATCAATCACATACTCGTCTGCTCATGAAGCAAGAACAAAACGCTGTCAACATCTACGACCGACCTTGTATAGCATCAAAACCGAAGAATATCACGGAGGAAGCACTGCGGGAATCGAGATGACGAAATCACTTCGAGATTTTGACAGTCACTTTAGAAAGCTATGGGAATACAACTAGTCATCAACATTGCTTATCACCCTGAAAAACCAATAGCCAAAGCGAATGGACCATTCAACCACTCGAAGTCATGCTCCAAGTCTGGGTGTTTGACTTCAACAAGTCATGGGATACCCAGTTGCCCTTGATTGAATTCTCATACAATAACGGCTATCGCACGAGCATTAAGGTTACACATTTCGAGGCCCTTGATGGTCGTCAGTGCAGATCACTCGCTAATACTCTCATGGGACCAAAAACCATTCGCGAAACGACAGAAGGGAGGCCCAATTCGAAGCTCGCAGCTGGACCGTGCCTCGCACCGCCTAGCCTCCGAGCCTCGTAGATGGACCAGTTGGCCTCGGTCCAATCAGCAACTGCCACCGAGGCCTTCGCACGTGCAGCTACCTGCGGACCCTCGCATGCGGACCCCACCACCAAGCCGACTTCGGACCCATATAAATACAAGGGGTATGCGAGCCTTCTCGGTTACTTTTAGATTTTGTCACTTTTAGCCCCTTTCTTCATATTTTCTTCATCTTAACATCCCCCAAAGCCCTGGTATCAATTATTAGCCGTGGAATACTCCACGAAGTGCCCGAGAAGCCCGATAAATTTATCTTTTCGGATTCGATGCCCGACCTTTGCAGAGCCCGGTTTCTCAATAAAACTCTCGGTTTTATTAGAAACGATCGTTTTAGGAAATGAATTGCTGCCCGATTATCATCAAATCAAGTGAGTGTATAGTCAACTTCATCTTACACCTAGATATGAAGTATTTTACATGAAATATGTGCTACATGTAGTTATATTAATTGTTTAACTGAGGTGACTGTTGAATTGACATTTTATACAAGTTTTAAACTCTATATGTATTTTTATCTACAAATGTGTTGGGTAAAACTTGGGTCGATAGTGATGTGTGATAAAATAAAAGTGAGAGGCCTCGATGTGATTTGAGATCCAGTCATCTAGCGGAGTTTGGATGACGACCACGGACTTTCTAGAGTGTCTAGTGGAGCATTGGCAGGCCCGAACCTGTAGGTGTAATGAACTAATAGTGTTTATTCGCTGTACGCCATCCCCCTCATGGTTGCCTTTTGGACATGTATAGCTGAGGAAGCCCCTTAGTAGTAGTGTCCATCCTAATGATATTCTTTAGGCTAGGTCCCTTGTGATAAGTGTTTAGGGACATAAAGTAAGGATAACAGGAACGGGTAATCAAGGTTATTGTTGATCGATGAACTTAGTAAGTTTATTATTATTGTGCGTTGAAAACCCAATATGCTCACCAGGCTCCCAAGCCTGACCCACTCAGCTTTTTATGTTACAGGTAGTGGACCCCGAGCATAATCCGAGGACAATGAGGGATTTTTGGATTATAGCCCATTAGTTGTAAATAACTGTTGAAAGCCTTATAATGTCTTGTTTATGCTTTTGATCTGTATCGGAACATGACATCCCGAGGTTTTGATATGAAATGAAACTATACATATCTTAAAGAATGTTTTGATAAACTTTTATTATGTTTTGTTTTGGGGACCAATTCCGCAACATCTTTTAAAAAAGATTTCCCTGCTTTTATTTTAAAAATCATAAATTAAATCGGTCTTTTCTGGCTGAGAAATTAGGGGATGTCACAAATAAGGTCACTATCAAAAACCGATACCCACTCCCTCGGATTGACGACCTATCTGGCCAGGTCCAAGGAGCTAGTTACTTCTCTAAAATAGATCTAAGAACTGGTTATCATCAACTTTGAGTCTGAGAAGAGGACATTCCAAAAACAGCTTTTCGAACTCAATACTGCCATTTCAAATTCGTTTTGATACCCTTCGGTCTATCGAATGCCCCCACGGTATTCATGGACCCTACGGACCGAGTTTTCCCAAGCATCCCTGGTCATCCTTTGAATTATTTTCATCAATCACAGACTCGTATGCTCACGAAGCAAGAACAAAACGCTATCAACATCTACGACCGACCTTGTATAGCATAAAAAACTGGAGAATATCACGGAGGAAGCACTGCGGGAATCGAGATGACGAAATCACTTCGAGATTTTGATAGTCACTTTAGAAAGCTATGGGAATACAACTAGTCATCAACAGTGCTTATCACCCTCAAACCAATAGCCAAAGCGAACGGACCCTTCAACCACTCGAAGTTATGCTCCAAGTATGGGTGTTTGAATTCAACAAGTCATGGGATACCTAGTTGCCCTTGATTGAATTCTCATACAATAACGGCTATCGCACGAGCATCAAGGTTACACCTTTCGAGGCCTTTGATGGTCGTAAGTGCAGATCACTCGCTAATACTCTCACGGGACCAAAAAGCATTCGCGAAATGACAGAAGGGAGGCCCAATCCGAAGCTCGCAGCTGGACCGAGCCTCGCACCGCCTAGCCTCCGAGCCTCGCAGATGGACCAGTAGACCTCGGTCCAATCAACAACTGCCACCGAGGCCTTCGCACGTGCAGCCACCTGCGGACCCTCGCATGCGGACCCCACCACCAAGCCGACTTCGGACCCCTATAAATACAAGGGGTATGCGAGCCTTCTCGGTTACTTTTGGAGTTCTGTCACTTTTAGCCCCTTTCTTCATATTTTCTTCACCTTAACATCCCCCAAAGCCCTGGTATCATTTATTAGCAGTGGAATACTCCACGAAGTGCCCGAGAAGCCCGAAAAATTTATCTTTTCGGATTCGATGCCCGACCTTTGCAGAGCCCGGTTTCTCAATAAAACTCCCGGTTTTATTAGAAACGATCGTTTTAGGAAACGAATTGCTGCCCGATTATCATCAAATCAAGTGAGTGTATAGTCAACTTCATCTTACACCTAGATATGAAGTATTCTACATGAAATATGTGCTACGTGTAATTATATTAATAGTTTAACTGAGGTGACTGTTGAATTGACGTTTTATACAAGTTTTAAACTCTATATGTATTTTTATCTACAAATGTGTTGGGTAAAACATGGGTCGATAGTGATGTGTGAAAAAATAAAAGTGAGAGGCCTCGATGTGATTTGAGATCCAGTCATCTAGCGGAGTTTGGATGACGACCACGGACTTTCAAGACAGTCCAGTGGAGCATTGGCAAGCCCGAAACCTGTAGGTGTAATGAACTAAGAGTGTTCATTCGCTGTACGCCATCCCCCTCATGGTTGCCTTTTGGACATGTATAGCTGAGGAAGCCCCTTAGTAGTAGTGTCCATCCTGATGATATTCTTTAGGCTAGGTCCCTTGTGATAAGCGTTTAGGGACGTAAAGTGAGGATAACGGGAACTGGTAATCAGGGTTATTGTTGATTGATTAACTTAGTAAGTTTATTATTATTGTGGGTTGAAAACCCAATATGCTCACCAGGCTCCCAAGCCTGACCCGCTCAGCTTTTTATGTTACAGGTAGTGGACCCCGAGCATACTCGGAGGACGATGAGGGATTTTTGGATTATAGGCCATTAGTTGTAAATAACTGTTGAAAGGCTTATAATGTCTTGTTTATGCTTTTGATCTGTATCGGAACATGACATCCCGAGGTTTTGATATGAAATCAAACTATACATATCTTAAAGAAGGTTTTGATAAACTTTTATTATGTTTTGTTTTGGGGACCAATTCCGCAAGATCTTTTAAAAAAGATTTCCCTGCTTTTATTTTAAAAAGCATAAATTAAATCGGTCTTTTCTGGCAGAGAAAATTAGGGGATGTCACAAATAAGGTCACTATCAAAAACCGATACCCACTCCCTCGGATTGACGACCTATCTGGCCAGCTCCAAGGAGCTAGTTAGTTCTCTAAAATAGATCTAAGAATCGGTTATCATCAACTTTGAGTCTGAGAAGAGGACATTCCAAAAACTGCTTTTCAAACTCAATACTGCCATTTCAAATTCGTTTTGATACCCTTCGGTCTATCGAATGCCCCCACGATATTCATGGACCCTACGTACCGAGTTTTCCCAAGCATCCCTGGTCATCCTTTTAATTATTTTCATCAATCACATACTCGTCTTCTCACGAAGCAAGAACAAAACGCTGTGAACACATACGACCGACCTTGTATAGCATCAAAACCGGAGAATATCACGGAGGAAGCACTGCGGGAATCGAGATGACGAAATCACTTCGAGATTTTGACAGTCACTTTAGCAAGCTATGGGAATACAACTAGTCATCAGCATTGCTTATCACCCTCAAACCAATAGCCAAAGCGAACAGACCATTCAACCACTTGAAGTCATGCTCCAAGTCTGGGTGTTTGAATTCAACAAGTCATGGGATACCCAGTTTCCCTTGATTGAATTCTCATACAATAACGGCTATCGCACTAGCATCAAGGTTACACCTTTCGAGGCGCTTGATGGTCGTAAGTGCAGATCACTCGCTAATACTCTCACGGGACCAGAAACCATTCGCGAAACGACAGAAGGGTGGCCCAATCCGAAGCTCGCAGCTGGACCGAGCCTCGCGCCGCCTAGCCTCCGAGCCTCGTAGATGGACCAGTAGACGTCGGTCCAATCAACAACTGCCACCGAGGCCTTCGCACGTGCAGCCACCTGCGGACCCTCGCATGCAGACCCCGCCACCAAGCCGACTTCGGACCCCTATAAATACAAGGGGTATGCCAGCCTTCTCGGTTACTTTTGGAGTTTTGTCACTTTTAGCCCCTTTCTTCATATTTTCTTCATCTTAACATCCCCAAAAGCCCTGGTATCAATTATTTGCCGTGGAATACTCCACGAAGTGCCCGAGAAGCCCGAAAAATTTATCTTTTCGGATTCGATGCCCGACCTTTGCAGACCCCGGTTTCTGAATAAAACTCTCGGTTTTATTAGAAACGATCGTTTTAGGAAACGAATTGCTGCCCGATTATCATCAAATCAAGTGAGTGTATAGTGACCTTCAGCTTACACCTAGATATGAAGTATTTTACATGAAATATGTGCTATGTGTAATTATATTTATTGTTTAACTGAGGTGACTGTTGAATTGACGTTTTATACAAGTTTTAAACTCTATACGTATTTTTATCTACAAATGTGTTGGGTAAAACATGGGTCGATAGTGATGTGTGTTAAAATAAAAGTGAGAGGCCTCAATGTGATTTGAGATCCAGTCATCTAGCGGAGTTTGGATGACGACGACGGACTTTCTAGACAGTCCAGTGGAACATTTGCAGGCCCGCAACCTGTAGGTGTAATGAACTAAGAGTGTTCATTCGATGTACTCCATCCCCCTCATGGTTGCCTTTAGGACATGTATAGCTGAGGAAGCCCCTTAGCAGTAGTGTCCATCCTGACGAGATTCTTTAGGCTAGGTCCCTTGTGATAAGTGTTTAGGGACGTAAAGTGAGGATAACGGGAACGGGTAATCAGGGTTATTATTGATTGATGAACTTAGTAAGTTTATTATTATTGTGGGTTGAAAACCCTATATTCACACCAGGCTCCCAAACCTGACCCACTCAGCTTTTTATGTTACAGGTAGTGCACCCCGAGCATAATCAGAGGACGATGAGGGATTATTGGATTATAGGCCATTAGTTGTAAATAACTGTTGAAAGGCTTATAATGTCTTGTTTATGCTTTTGATCTGTATCGGAACATGACATCCCGAGGTTTTGATATGAAATCAAACTATACATATCTTAAAGAAGGTTTTGATAAACTTTTATTATGTTTTGTTGTGGGGACCAATTCCGCAACATCTTTTAAAAAAGATTTCCCTGCTTTTATTTTAAAAAGCGAAAATTAAATCGGTCTTTTCTGGCCGAGAAATTAGGGGATGTCACAAATAAGGTCACTATCAAAAACCGATACCCACTCCCTCGGATTGACGACCTATCTGGCCAGGTCCAAGGAGCTAGTTACTTCTCTAAAATAGATCTAAGAACCGGTTATCATCAACTTTGAGTCTGAGAAGAGGACATTCCAAAAACTGCTTTTCAAACTCAATACTGCCATTTCAAATTCGTTTTGATACCCTTCGGTCTATCGAATGCCCCCACGGTATTCATAGACCCTACGAACCGAGTTTCCCCAAGCACCCCTGGTCATCCTTTTAATTATTTTCATCAATCACATACTCGTCTTCTCACGAAGCAAGAACAAAACGCTGTCAGCATCTACGACCGAACTTGTATAGCATCAAAACCGGAGAATATCACGGAGGAAGCACTGCGGGAATCGAGATGACGAAATCACTTCGAGATTTTGACAGTCACTTTAGCAAGCTATGGGAATACAACTAGTCATCAGCATTGCTTATCACCCTCAAACCAATAGCCAAAGCGAACAGACCATTCAACCACTTGAAGTCATGCTCCAAGTCTGGGTGTTTGAATTCAACAAGTCATGGGATACCCAGTTTCCCTTGATTGAATTCTCATACAATAACGGCTATCGCACTAGCATCAAGGTTACACCTTTTGAGGCCCTTGATGGTCGTAAGTGCAGATCACTCGCTAATACTCTCACGGGACCAAAAACCATTCGCGAAACGATAGAAGGGTGGCCCAATCCGAAGCTCGCAGCTGGACCGAGCCTCGCGCCGCCTAGCCTCCGAGCCTCGTAGATGGACCAGTAGACGTCGGTCCAATCAACAACTGCCACCGAGGCCTTCGCACGTGCAGCCACCTACGGACCCTCGCATGCAGACCCCACCACCAAGCCGACTTCGGACCCCTATAAATACAAGGGGTATGCCAGCCTTCTCGGTTACTTTTGGAGTTTTGTCACTTTTAGCCCCTTTCTTCATATTTTCTTCATCTTAACATCCCCCAAAGCCCTGGTATCAATTATTAGCCGTGGAATACTCCACGAAGTGCCCGAGAAGCCCGAAAAATTTATCTTTTCGGATTCGAAGCCTGACCTTTGCAGAGCCCGGTTTCTCAATAAAACTCCCGGTTTTGTTAGAAACGATCGTTTTAGGAAACGAATTGCTGCCCGATTATCATCAAATCAATTGAGTGTATAGTCAATTTCAGCTTCCACCTAAATATGAAGAATTTTACATGAAATATGTGCTACGTGTAATTATATTAATTGTTTAACTGAGGTGACTGTTGAATTGACGTTTTATACAAGTTTTAAACTCTATATGTATTTTTATCTACAAATGTGTTGGGTAAAACATGGGTAGATAGTGATGTATGAAAAAATAAAAGTGAGAGGCCTCGATGTGTTTTGAGATCCAGTCATCTAGCGGAGTTTGGATGACGATTACGGACTTTCTAGAAAGTCCAGTGGAACATTGGCAGGCCCGGAACCTGTAGGTGTAATGAACTAAGAGTGTTCATTCGCTGTACTCCATCCCCCTCATGGTTGCCTGTAGGACATGTATAGCTGAGGAAGCCCCTTAGCAGTAGTGTCCATCCTAACGATATTCTTTAGGCTAGGTCCCTTGTGATAAGTGTTAAGGGACGTAAAGTGAGGATAACGGGAACGGGTAATTAGGGTTATTGTTGACTGATAAACTTAGTAAGTTTATTATTATTGTGGGTTGAAAACCCTATATTCTCACCAGGCTCCCAAGCCTGACCCACTCAGCTTTTTATGTTACAGGTAGTGGACCCGAGCATAATCGGAGGACGACGAGGGATTTTTGGATTATAGGCCAATAGTTGTAAATAACTGTTGAAAGGCTTATAATGTCTTGTTTATGCTTTTGATCTGTATCGGAACATGACATCCCGAGGTTTTGATATGAAATGAAACTATACATATCTTAAAGAAGGTTTTGATAAACTTTTATTATGTTTTGTTTTGGGGACCAATTCCGCAACATCCTTTAAAAAAGATTTTCCTGCTTTTATTTTAAAAAGCATAAATTAAATCGGTCTTTTCTGGCCGAGAAATTAGGGGATGTCACAAATAAGGTCACTATCAAAAACCGATACCCACTCCCTCGGATTGACGACCTATCTGGCCAGCTCCAAGGAGCTAGTTACTTCTCTAAAATAGATCTAAGAACCGGTTATCATCAACTTTGAGTCTGAGAAGAGGACATTCCAAAAACAGCTTTTCGAACTCAATACTGCCATTTCAAATTCGTTTTCATACCCTTCGGTCTATCGAATGCCCCCATGGTATTCATGGACCCTACGGACCGAGTTTCCCCAAGAATCCCTGGTCATCCTTTTAATTATTTTCATCAATCACATACTCGTCTGCTCACGAAGCAAGAACAAAACGATGTCAACATCTACGACCGACCTTGTATAGCATCAAAACCGGAGAATATCATGGAGGAAGCACTGCGGGAATCGAGATGACAAAATCACTTCGAGATTTTGACAGTCACTTTAGAAAGCTATGGGAATACAAGTAGTCATCAGCATTGCTTATCACCCTCAAAACAATAGCCAAAGCGAACGGACCATTCAACCACTCGAAGTCATGCTCCAAGTCTGGGTGTTTGAATTCAACAAGTCATGGGATACCCAGTTTCCCTTGATTGAATTCTCATACAATAACGGCTATCGCACGAGCATCAAGGTTACACCTTTCGAGGCCCTTGATGGTCATAAGTGCAGATCACTCGCTAATACTCTCATGGGACCAAACCATTCGCGAAACGAAAGAAGGGTGGCCCAATCCGAAGCTCGCAGCTGGACCGAGCCTCGCACCGCCTAGCCTCCGAGCCTCGTAGATGGACCAGTAGACCTCGGTCCAATCAACAACTGCCACCGAGGCCTTCGCACGTGCAGCCACCTACGGACCCTCGCATGCAGACCCCACCACCAAGCCGACTTCGGACCCCTATAAATACAAGGGGTATGCCAGCCTTCTCGGTTACTTTTGGAGTTTTGTCACTTTTAGCCCCTTTCTTCATATTTTCTTCATCTTAACATCCCCCAAAGCCCTGGTATCAATTATTAGCCGTGGAATACTCCACGAAGTGCCCGAGAAGCCCGAAAAATTTATCTTTTCGGATTCGAAGCCTGACCTTTGCAGAGCCCGGTTTCTCAATAAAACTCCCGGTTTTGTTAGAAACGATCGTTTTAGGAAACGAATTGCTGCCCGATTATCATCAAATCAATTGAGTGTATAGTCAATTTCAGCTTCCACCTAAATATGAAGAATTTTACATGAAATATGTGCTACGTGTAATTATATTAATTGTTTAACTGAGGTGACTGTTGAATTGACGTTTTATACAAGTTTTAAACTCTATATGTATTTTTATCTACAAATGTGTTGGGTAAAACATGGGTAGATAGTGATGTATGAAAAAATAAAAGTGAGAGGCCTCGATGTGTTTTGAGATCCAGTCATCTAGCAGAGTTTGGATGACGATTACGGACTTTCTAGATAGTCCAGTGGAACATTGGCAGGCCCGCAACCTGTAGGTGTAATGAACTAAGAGTGTTCATTCGCTGTACTCCATCCCCCTCATGGTTGCCTTTAGGACATGTATAGCTGAGGAAGCCCCTTAGCAGTAGTGTCCATCCTGACGATATTCTTTAGGCTAGGTCCCTTGTGATAAGTGTTAAGGGACGTAAAGTGAGGATAACGGGAACGGGTAATCAGGGTTATTGTTGACTGATGAACTTAGTAAGTTTATTATTATTGTGGGTTGAAAACCCTATATGGTTACCAGGCTCCCAAGCCTGACCCACTCAGCTTTTTATGTTACAGGTAGTGGACCCCGAGCATAATCGGAGGACGATGAGGGATTTTTGGATTATAGGCCAATAGTTGTAAATAACTGTTGAAAGGCTTATAATGTCTTGTTTATGCTTTTGATCTGTATCGGAACATGACATCCCGAGGTTTTGATATGAAATGAAACTATACATATCTTAACGAAGGTTTTGATAAACATTTATTATGTTTTGTTTTGGGGACCAATTCCGCAACATCTTTTAAAAAAGATTTCCCTGCTTTTATTTTAAAAAGCATAAATTAAATCGGTCTTTTCTGGCCAAGAAATTAGGGGATGTCACAAATAAGGTCACTATCAAAAACCGATACCCACTCCCTCGGATTGACGACCTATCTGGCCAGCTCCAAGGAGCTAGTTACTTCTCTAAAATAGATCCAAGAATCGGTTATCATCAACTTTGAGTCTGAGAAGAGGACATTCCAAAAACAGCTTTTCGAACTCAATACTGCCATTTTAAATTCGTTTTCATACCCTTCGGTATATCGAATGCCCCCACGGTATTCATGGACCCTACGGACCGAGTTTCCCCAAGCATCCCTGGTCATCCTTTTAATTATTTTCATCAATCACATACTCGTCTGCTCACGAAGCAAGAACAAAACGCTGTCAACATCTACGACCGACCTTGTATAGCATCAAAACCGGAGAATATCATGGAGGAAGCACTGTGGGAATCGAGATGACAAAATCACTTCGAGATTTTGACAGTCACTTTAGAAAGCTATGGGAATACAACTAGTCATCAGCATTGCTTATCACCCTCAAACCAATAGCCAAAGCGAACGGACCATTCAACCACTCGAAGTCATGCTCCAAGTCTGGGTGTTTGAATTCAACAAGTCATGGGATACCCAGTTTCCCTTGATTGAATTCTCATACAATAATGGCTATCGCACAAGCATCAAGATTACACCTTTCGAGGCCCTTGATGGTCGTAAGTGCAGATCACTCGCTAATACTCTCACGGGACCAAAAACCATTCGTGAAACGACAGAAGGGTGGCCCAATCCGAAGCTCGCAGCTGGACCGAGCCACGCACCGCCTAGCCTCCGAGCCTCGTAGATGTACCAGTAGACCTCGGTCCAATCAACAACTGCCACCGAGGCCTTCGCATGTGCAGCCACCTGCGGACCCTCGCATGCGGACCCCACCACCAAGCCGACTTCGGAACCCTATAAATACAAGGGGTATGCCAGCCTTCTCGGTTACTTTTGGAGTTTTGTCACTTTTAGCCCCTTTCTTCATATTTTCTTCATCTTAACATCCCCAAAAGCCCTGGTATCAATAATTAGCCGTGGAATACTCCACGAAGTGCCCGAGAAGCCCGAAAAATTTATCTTTTCTGATTCGATGCCCGACCTTTGCTGACCTCGGTTTCTGAATAAAACTCTCGGTTTTATTAGAAACGATCGTTTTAGGAAACGAATTGCTGCCTGATTATCATCAAATCAAGGGAGTGTATAGTGACCTTCAGCTTACACCTAGATATGAAGTATTTTACATGAAGTATGTGCTATGTGTAATTATATTAATTGTTTAACTGAGGTGACTGTTGAATTGACGTTTTATACAAGTTTTAAACTCTATACGTATTTTTATCTACAAATGTGTTGGGTAAAACATGGGTCGATAGTGATGTGTGTTAAAATAAAAGTGAGAGGCCTCAATGTGATTTGAGATCCAGTCATCTAGCGGAGTTTAGATGACGACGACGGACTTTCTAGACAGTCCAGTGGAACATTTGCAGGCCCGCAACCTGTAGGTGTAATGAACTAAGAGTGTTCATTCGATGTACTCCATCCCCCTCATGGTTGCCTTTAGGACATGTATAGCTGAGGAAGCCCCTTAGCAGTAGTGTCCATCCTGACGAGATTCTTTAGGCTAGGTCCCTTGTGATAAGTGTTTAGGGACGTAAAGTGAGGATAACGGGAACGGGTAATCAGGGTTATTATTGATTGATGAACTTAGTAAGTTTATTATTATTGTGGGTTGAAAACCCTATATTCACACCAGGCTCCCAAGCCTGACCCACTCAGCTTTTTATGTTACAGGTAGTGCACCCCGAGCATAATCAGAGGACGATGAGGGATTTTTGGATTATAGGCCATTAGTTGTAAATAACTGTTGATAGGCTTATAATGTATTGTTTATGCTTTTGATCTGTATCGGAACATGACATCCCGAGGTTTTGATATGAAATCAAACTATACATATCTTAAAGAAGGTTTTGATAAACTTTTATTATGTTTTGTTTTGGGGACCAATTCCGCAACATCTTTTAAAACACATTTCCCTGCTTTTATTTTAAAAAGCGTAAATTAAATCGGTCTTTTCTGGCCGAGAAATTAGGGGATGTCACAAATAAGGTCACTATCAAAAACCGATACCCACTCCCTCGGATTGACGACCTATCTGGCCAGCTCCAAGGAGCTAGTTACTTCTCTAAAATAGATCTAAGAACCGGTTATCATCAACTTTGAGTCTGAGAAGAGGACATTCAAAAAACAGCTTTTCGAACTCAATACTGCCATTTCAAATTCGTTTTCATACCCTTCGGTCTATCGAATGCCCCCATGGTATTCATGGACCCTACGGACCGAGTTTCCCCAAGAATCCCTGGTCATCCTTTTAATTATTTTCATCAATCACATACTCGTCTGCTCACGAAGCAAGAACAAAACGATGTCAACATCTACGACCGACCTTGTATAGCATCAAAACCGGAGAATATCATGGAGGAAGCACTGCGGGAATCGAGATGACAAAATCACTTCGAGATTTTGACAGTCACTTTAGAAAGCTATGGGAATACAAGTAGTCATCAGCATTGCTTATCACCCTCAAAACAATAGCCAAAGCGAACGGACCATTCAACCACTCGAAGTCATGCTCCAAGTCTGGGTGTTTGAATTCAACAAGTCATGGGATACCCAGTTTCCCTTGATTGAATTCTCATACAATAACGGCTATCGCACGAGCATCAAGGTTACACCTTTCGAGGCCCTTGATGGTCATAAGTGCAGATCACTCGCTAATACTCTCATGGGACCAAACCATTCGCGAAACGACAGAAGGGTGGCCCAATCCGAAGCTCGCAGCTGGACCAAGCCTCGCACCGCCTAGCCTCCGAGCCTCGTAGATGGACCAGTAGACCTCGGTCCAATCAACAACTGCCACCGAGGCCTTCGCACGTGCAGCCACCTACGGACCCTCGCATGCAGACCCCACCACCAAGCCGACTTCGGACCCCTATAAATACAAGGGGTATGCCAGCCTTCTCGGTTACTTTTGGAGTTTTGTCACTTTTAGCCCCTTTCTTCATATTTTCTTCATCTTAACATCCCCCAAAGCCCTGGTATCAATTATTAGCCGTGGAATACTCCACGAAGTGCCCGAGAAGCCCGAAAAATTTATCTTTTCGGATTCGAAGCCTGACCTTTGCAGAGCCCGGTTTCTCAATAAAACTCCCGGTTTTGTTAGAAACGATCGTTTTAGGAAACGAATTGCTGCCCGATTATCATCAAATCAATTGAGTGTATAGTCAATTTCAGCTTCCACCTAAATATGAAGAATTTTACATGAAATATGTGCTACGTGTAATTATATTAATTGTTTAACTGAGGTGACTGTTGAATTGACGTTTTATACAAGTTTTAAACTCTATATGTATTTTTATCTACAAATGTGTTGGGTAAAACATGGGTAGATAGTGATGTATGAAAAAATAAAAGTGAGAGGCCTCGATGTGTTTTGAGATCCAGTCATCTAGCAGAGTTTGGATGACGATTACGGACTTTCTAGATAGTCCAGTGGAACATTGGCAGGCCCGCAACCTGTAGGTGTAATGAACTAAGAGTGTTCATTCGTTGTACTCCATCCCCCTCATGGTTGCCTTTAGGACATGTATAGCTGAGGAAGCCCCTTAGCAGTAGTGTCCATCCTGACGATATTCTTTAGGCTAGGTCCCTTGTGATAAGTGTTAAGGGACGTAAAGTGAGGATAACGGGAACGGGTAATCAGGGTTATTGTTGACTGATGAACTTAGTAAGTTTATTATTATTGTGGGTTGAAAACCTTATATGGTTACCAGGCTCCCAAGCCTGACCCACTCAGCTTTTTATGTTACAGGTAGTGGACCCCGAGCATAATCGGAGGACGATGAGGGATTTTTGGATTATAGGCCAATAGTTGTAAATAACTGTTGAAAGGCTTATAATGTCTTGTTTATGCTTTTGATCTGTATCGGAACATGACATCCCGAGGTTTTGATATGAAATGAAACTATACATATCTTAACGAAGGTTTTGATAAACATTTATTATGTTTTGTTTTGGGGACCAATTCCGCAACATCTTTTAAAAAAGATTTCCCTGCTTTTATTTTAAAAAGCATAAATTAAATCGGTCTTTTCTGGCCAAGAAATTAGGGGATGTCACAAATAAGGTCACTATCAAAAACCGATACCCACTCCCTCGGATTGACGACCTATCTGGCCAGCTCCAAGGAGCTAGTTACTTCTCCAAAATAGATCCAAGAATCGGTTATCATCAACTTTGAGTCTGAGAAGAGGACATTCCAAAAACAGCTTTTCGAACTCAATACTGCCATTTTAAATTCGTTTTCATACCCTTCGGTATATCGAATGCCCCCACGGTATTCATGGACCCTACGGACCGAGTTTCCCCAAGCATCCCTGGTCATCCTTTTAATTATTTTCATCAATCACATACTCGTCTGCTCACGAAGCAAGAACAAAACGCTGTCAACATCTACGACCGACCTTGTATAGCATCAAAACCGGAGAATATCATGGAGGAAGCACTGTGGGAATCGAGATGACAAAATCACTTCGAGATTTTGACAGTCACTTTAGAAAGCTATGGGAATACAACTAGTCATCAGCATTGCTTATCACCCTCAAACCAATAGCCAAAGCGAACGGACCATTCAACCACTCGAAGTCATGCTCCAAGTCTGGGTGTTTGAATTCAACAAGTCATGGGATACCCAGTTTCCCTTGATTGAATTCTCATACAATAATGGCTATCGCACAAGCATCAAGATTACACCTTTCGAGGCCCTTGATGGTCGTAAGTGCAGATCACTCGCTAATACTCTCACGGGACCAAAAACCATTCGTGAAACGACAGAAGGGTGGCCCAATCCGAAGCTCGCAGCTGGACCGAGCCTCGCACCGCCTAGCCTCCGAGCCTCGTAGATGTACCAGTAGACCTCGGTCCAATCAACAACTGCCACCGAGGCCTTCGCATGTGCAGCCACCTGCGGACCCTCGCATGCGGACCCCACCACCAAGCCGACTTCGGAACCCTATAAATACAAGGGGTATGCCAGCCTTCTTGGTTACTTTTGGAGTTTTGTCACTTTTAGCCCCTTTCTTCATATTTTCTTCATCTTAACATCCCCAAAAGCCCTGGTATCAATAATTAGCCGTGGAATACTCCACGAAGTGCCCGAGAAGCCCGACAAATTTATCTTTTCTGATTCGATGCCCGACCTTTGCAGACCTCGGTTTCTGAATAAAACTCTCGGTTTTATTAGAAACGATCGTTTTAGGAAACGAATTGCTGCCTGATTATCATCAAATCAAGGGAGTGTATAGTGACCTTCAGCTTACACCTAGATATGAAGTATTTTACATGAAGTATGTGCTATGTGTAATTATATTAATTGTTTAACTGAGGTGACTGTTGAATTGACGTTTTATACAAGTTTTAAACTCTATACGTATTTTTATCTACAAATGTGTTGGGTAAAACATGGGTCGATAGTGATGTGTGTTAAAATAAAAGTGAGAGGCCTCAATGTGATTTGAGATCCAGTCATCTAGCGGAGTTTGGATGACGACGACGGACTTTCTAGACAGTCCAGTGGAACATTTGCAGGCCCGCAACCTGTAGGTGTAATGAACTAAGAGTGTTCATTCGATGTACTCCATCCCCCTCATGGTTGCCTTTAGGACATGTATAGCTGAGGAAGCCCCTTAGCAGTAGTGTCCATCCTGACGAGATTCTTTAGGCTAGGTCCCTTGTGATAAGTGTTTAGGGACGTAAAGTGAGGATAACGGGAACGGGTAATCAGGGTTATTATTGATTGATGAACTTAGTAAGTTTATTATTATTGTGGGTTGAAAACCCTATATTCACACCAGGCTCCCAAGCCTGACCCACTCAGCTTTTTATGTTACAGGTAGTGCACCCCGAGCATAATCAGAGGACGATGAGGGATTTTTGGATTATAGGCCATTAGTTGTAAATAACTGTTGATAGGCTTATAATGTATTGTTTATGCTTTTGATCTGTATCGGAACATGACATCCCGAGGTTTTGATATGAAATCAAACTATACATATCTTAAAGAAGGTTTTGATAAACTTTTATTATGTTTTGTTTTGGGGACCAATTCCGCAACATCTTTTAAAACACATTTCCCTGCTTTTATTTTAAAAAGCGTAAATTAAATCGGTCTTTTCTGGCCGAGAAATTAGGGGATGTCACAAATAAGGTCACTATCAAAAACCGATACCCACTCCCTCGGATTGACGACCTATCTGGCCAGCTCCAAGGAGCTAGTTACTTCTCGAAAATAGATCTAAGAACCGGTTATCATCAACTTTGAGTCTGAGAAGAGGACATTCCAAAAACTGCTTTTCAAACTCAATACTGCCATTTCAAATTCGTTTTTATACCCTTCGGTCTATCGAATGCCCCCACGGTATTCATAGACCCTACGGACCGAGTTTCCCCAAGCATCCCTGGTCATCCTTTTAATTATTTTCATCAATCACATACTCTTCTTGTCACAAAGCAAGAACAAAACGCTGTCAACATCTACGACCGAACTTGTATAGCATCAAAACCGGAGAATATCACGGAGGAAGCACTGCGGGAATCAAGATGACGAAATCACTTCGAGATTTTGACAGTCACTTTAGAAAGCTATGGGAATACAACTAGTCATCAGCATTGCTTATCACCCTCAAACCAATAGCCAAAGCGAATGGACCATTCAACCACTCGAAGTCATGCTCCAAGTCTGGCTGTTTGAATTCAACAAGTCATGGGATACCCAGTTTCCCTTGATTGAATTCTCATACAATAACGGCTAACGCACGAGCATCATGGTTACACCTTTTGAGGCCCTTGATGGTCGTAAGTGCAGATCACTCGCTAATACTCTCACGGGACCAAAAACCATTCGCGAAACGACAGAAGGGTGGCCCAATCCGAAGCTCGCAGCTGGACCGAGCCTCGCACCGCCTAGCCTCCGAGCCTCGTAGATGGACCAGTAGACCTCGGTCCAATCAACAACTGCCAACGAGGCCTTCGCACGTGCAGCCACCTGCGGACCCTCGCATGCAGACCCCACCACCAAGCCGACTTCGGACCCCTATAAATACAAGGGGTATGCCAGCCTTCTCGGTTAATTTTGGAGTTTTGTCACTTTTAGCCCCTTTCTTCATATTTTCTTCATCTTAACATCCCCAAAAGCCCTAGTATCAATTATTAGCCGTGGAATACTCCACGAAGTGCCCGAGAAGCCCGAAAAATTAATCTTTTCGGATTCGATGCCCGACCTTTGCAGACCCCGGTTTCTGAATAAAACTCTCGGTTTTATTAGAAACGATCGTTTTAGGAAACGAATTGCTGCCCGATTATCATCAAATCAAGTGAGTGTATAGTGACCTTCAGCTTACACCTAGATATGAAGTATTATACATGAAATATGTGCTATGTGTAATTATATTAATTGTTTAACTGAGGTGACTGTTGAATTGACGTTTTATACAAGTTTTAAACTCTATATGTATTTTTATCTACAAATGTGTTGGGTAAAACATGGGTAGATAGTGATGTATGAAAAAATAAAAGTGAGAGGCCTCGATGTGTTTTGAGATCCAGTCATCTAGCGGAGTTTGGATGACGATTACGGACTTTCTAGACAGTCCAGTGGAACATTGGCAGGCCCGCAACCTGTAGGTGTAATGAACTAAGAGTGTTCATTCGCTGTACACCATCCCCCTCATGGTTGCCTTTAGGACATGTATAGCTGAGGAAGCCCCTTAGCAGTAGTGTCCATCCTAACGATATTCTTTAGGCTAGGTCCCTTGTGATAAGTGTTAAGGGACGTAAAGTGAGGATAACGGGAACGGGTAATTAGGGTTATTGTTGACTGATAAACTTAGTAAGTTTATTATTATTGTGGGTTGAAAACCCTATATGCTCACCAGGCTCCCAAGCCTGACCCACTCAGCTTTTTATGTTACAGGTAGTGGACCCCGAGCATAATCGGAGGACGATAAGGGATTTTTGGATTATAGGCCAATAGTTGTAAATAACTGTTGAAAGGCTTATAATGTCTTGTTTATGCTTTTGATCTGTATCGGAACATGACATCCCGAGGTTTTGATATGAAATGAAACTATACATATCTTAAAGAAGGTTTTGATAAACTTTTATTATGTTTTGTTTTGGGGACCAATTCCGCAACATCTTTTAAAAAAGATTTTCCTGCTTTTATTTTAAAAAGCATAAATTAAATAGGTCTTTTCTGGCCGAGAAATTAGGGGATGTCACAAATAAGGTCACTATCAAAAACCGATACCCACTCCCTCGGATTGACGACCTATCTGGCCAGCTCCAAGGAGCTAGTTACTTCTCTAAAATAGATCTAAGAACCGGTTATCATCAACTTTGAGTCTGAGAAGAGGACATTCCAAAAACAGCTTTTCGAACTCAATACTGCCATTTCAAATTCGTTTTCATACCCTTCGGTCTATCGAATGCCCCCATGGTATTCATGGACCCTACGGACCGAGTTTCCCCAAGAATCCCTGGTCATCCTTTTAATTATTTTCATCAATCACATACTCGTCTGCTCACGAAGCAAGAACAAAACGATGTCAACATCTACGACCGACCTTGTATAGCATCAAAACCGGAGAATATCATGGAGGAAGCACTGCGGGAATCGAGATGACAAAATCACTTCGAGATTTTGACAGTCACTTTAGAAAGCTATGGGAATACAAGTAGTCATCAGCATTGCTTATCACCCTCAAACCAATAGCCAAAGCGAACGGACCATTCAACCACTCGAAGTCATGCTCCAAGTCTGGCTGTTTGAATTCAACAAGTCATGGGATACCCAGTTTCCCTTGATTGAATTCTCATACAATAACGGCTATCGCACGAGCATCAAGGTTACACCTTTCGAGGCCCTTGATGGTCATAAGTGCAGATCACTCGCTAATACTCTCACGGGACCAAACCATTCGCGAAACGACAGAAGGGTGGCCCAATCCGAAGCTCGCAGCTGGACCGAGCCTCGCACCGCCTAGCCTCCGAGCCTCGTAGATGGACCAGTAGACCTCGGTCCAATCAACAACTGCCACCGAGGCCTTCGCATGTGCAGCCACCTGCGGACCCTCGCATGCGGACCCCACCACCAAGCCGACTTCTGACCCCTATAAATACAAGGGGTATGCCAGCCTTCTCGGTTACTTTTGGAGTTTTGTCACTTTTAGCGCCTTTCTTCATATTTTCTTCATCTTAACATCCCCCAAAGCCCTGGTATCAATTATTAGCCGTTGAATACTCCACGAAGTGCCCGAGAAGCCCGAAAAATTTATCTTTTCGGATTCGAAGCCCGACCTTTGCAGAGGCCGATTTCTCAATAAAACTCCTGGTTTTATTAGAAACGATCGTTTTAGGAAACGAATTGCTGCCCGATTATCATCAAATCAAGTGAGTGTATAGTCACCTTCATCTTACACCTAGATATGATGTATTTTACATGAAATATGTAGTACGTGTAATTATATTAATTGTATAACTGAGGTGACTGTTGAATTGACGTTTTATACAAGTTTTAAACTCTATATGTATTTGTATATACAAATGTGTTGGGTAAAACATGGGTAGATAGTGATGTGTGATAAAATAAAATTGAGAGGCCTCGATGTGACTTGAGATCCAGTAACCTAGCGGAGTTTAGATGACGACCACGAACTTTCTAGACAATCCACTGGAACATTGGCAGGCCCGCAACCTGTAGGTGTAATGAACTAAGAGTGTTCATTCGCTGTACTCCATCCCCTTCATTGTTGCCATTAGGACATGTATAGCTAAGGAAGCCCCTTAGCAGTAGTGTCCATCCTGACGATATTCTTTAGGCTAGGTCCCTTGTGATAAGTGTTTAGGGACGTAAAGTGAGGATAACGGGAACGGTAATCAGGGTTATTGTTGATTGATGAACTTAGTAAGTTTATTATTAAATTGGGTTGAAAACCCTATATGCTCACCAGGCACCCATGCCTAACCCACTCAGCTTTTTATGTTACAGGTAGTGGACCCCGAGCATAATGGGAGGACGATGAGGGAGTTTTGGATTATAGGCCAGTAGTTGTAAATAACTGTTGAAAGGCTTATAATATCTTGTTTATGCTTTTGATCTGTATCGGAACATGACATCCCGAGGTTTTGATATGAATTGAAACTATACATATCTTAAAGAAGGTTTTGATAAACTTTTATTATGTTTTGTTTTGGGGACCAATTCCGCAACATATTTTTAAAAATATTTCCCTTCTTTTATTTTAAAAAGCAAAAATTAATCGGTCTTTTCTGGCCGAGAAATTAGGGGATGTCACAAATACGGTCACTATCAAAAACCGATACCCACTCCCTCGGATTGACGACCTATCTGGCCAGCTCCAAGGAGCTAGTTACGTCTCTAAAATAGATCTAAGAACCGGTTATCATCAAATTTGAGTCTGAGAAGAGGACATTCAGAAAGCTGCTTTTCGAACTCAATACTGCCATTTCAAATTCGTTTTGATACCCTTCGGTCTATCGAATGCCCCCACGGTATTCATGGACCCTATGGACCGAGTTTTCCCAAGCATCCCTGGTCATCCTTTTAATTATTTTCATCAATCACATACTCGTCTGCTCATGAAGCAAGAACAAAACGCTGTCACCATCTACGACCGACCTGGTATAGCATCAAAACCGGAGAATATCATGGAGGAAGCACTGCGGGAATCGAGATGAAGAAATCACTTCGAGATTTTGACAGTCACTTTAGAAAGCTATGGGAATACAACTAGTCATCAGCATTGCTTATCACCCTCAAACCAATAGCCAAAGCGAACAGACCATTCAACCACTCGAAGTCATGCTCCAAGTCTGGGTGTTTGAATTCAACAAGTCATTGGATACCCAGTTGCTCTTGATTGAATTCTCATACAATAACGGCTATCGCACGAGCATCAAGGTTACCCCTTTCGAGGCCCTTTATGGTCGTAAGTGCAGATCACTCGGAAATACTCTCACGGGACAAAAAAGCATTCGCGAAATGACAGAGAAGATAATCCAAAATAAAAAATTGACTTCAAGCATCACGAGAAAGACAAAAGAGTTATGCTGACAGATGACAGAAAACTCTGGAATTCCAAATCGGAAGCTAGGTATGATTGAAATTCGTTCCCTAAAAAGGAATGATTCGCTTTATAAAACAAGAAAACCGAACCCGCAATACATTGGACCGTTCGAGGTTCTTGCCCGGATTGGACCAATGCCTTATGGACTACAACTGCCTGCAGAGCTCAGCAACGTACACCCCGTGTTCCTCGTCTTAAATTTGAAAAAGTGTCTATCAAGAAAAACTCTTATCATTCCTTAAGGGGAGATCGAGTTAAACAAGAATCTCCTATTCGTCGAAGAACCGGTCGAGGTATTGGATTGGGAAGTAAAGCGTAGAAAACAAAGTAGCTTTCCGATTGTGAAGGTTGGATGGAACGCCAAGCATGGATTGAATTCACATGTGAACATGAAGACCAGATGAAGTAGAAGTACCGTCACCTATTATCTCATTCAGGATCCTACCTTTCGAAAGAATTTCAGGACGAAATTCCCCCTAACGGGGGGATGATGTCACAAATGCCATTTTTGTAAATAAATTGTATTAGCATGAAAACATCATTTATTTTAAGGCTTGTACCCTAAGTGAATACTACACCCTATTCTCATTCAAATACATCTCATATGTGCAAATAAGTGTTGGAAACCCTAGAAATCCCGACTCCAGTTTATTATGGACTAGGATTCTCTTATTGGGCCTAATGGACCAATAAACCTTCAACTTGACTATCATGGGCCTAGAAACCTAATTGGGCTCTAGTTAGACCCACACTTGTAAAACTATAGCATTTTGGGCCATTTGGGGCTAGAATTATTCATTTTATCTTTAATAGGCCTTGTTGGGCCATAAATGTTTCCATTAGTCCCAATGGGCCGAAAAATAATAATAATAATAATATCAATTGGGCTTCATAAATTCGAACGAAGCCAAGGAAGCCGAAACCATTTCCTCTTCATTCTCTTTAGCCCATTCTTGGCCAATATATTTATTTACACAAAAAAAGGAAAAAGAGGGATTATCCTCCCTTGACACCTCATTGTTGCATGGTAGATTTTCATGCAACATCACCTCAAATATCTCTCCTCTTCCCTTCTTCTTCTACTCACGGCCAAGACACCCACCACCCATCTCCATTTTCTCATTTCAAGCTACTTCAAAACACTCTCTAGAACTCCTCTGTCTTCCATCAAAATTTCGAGATTTGTGGGTGTTTTCGAGAGGATTCTTCACCAAAATCATCATCCTTGGTAAGTTTTTTCTTTGCTCCATGGTCTAGTCTCTTGATTAGTTCACAAATCTGCTCTTAACTCATGCAATTTCGTGATCTTGCATCTTAGAACCCATCTAAGCTGAAAATCCTCTCAAGAAGCTTGCTCGTGCCAAGAATCACATCATCTTCTTCCATTTCTTCTTCAAACCAAGAACAACAAAGCAAGGTAAGTTCATAACCCCTTGTTTTCGGTTTTTACTTGTTTTTGGGGGAGAATACAAGTTGATTTGTGTAGATCTATGTGTATATGAATGATTATGTGTGTTTTCTTGAATCATTTGATGATTATGTGTTGCTTACTTCATAAGTCTGAGAATATGTTAAGAATATGGAGTTTACCACTTGGATCTTCACAAGAACCTTGAGAAAAATATATGTTATTATATATAACACATGTAAACTTGTAGATCTGGGATTTATACACTTAAAATAGCAAAAACAAGTGTTGTGAACAAACATGAATAACTTATACTCAAAAAACAGCTTTTGACAGAAAAGCTTTAGGCCAATCTCGAACTGTTTCGACCCCCTTAATGGTAATATTTTTAGAAAGTATTTTACATGCTCAAAGTTCAGGTTTATACCTTTAAAGTGACTACGCTCACGTTTTCATACGATTTTTCTACAATTTTTGGCAAATTTTACAAAATTGCCTATCTTATTTGAAATAATTTTGGATCAACCTATGAAGGTGAGTATTTAACACTAGTTTGAGGCCATCAAAAATTATGAGAAAAATTGTGAACAAATTAGACCACATTTCCAAACTTTCAGAATTTACGGATCCCAAGTTTGACTTACGATAAATTTTCTAATATTTTTCCAACAACTTGGTCAGAAAAGCCCAAAACCAAAAAAGTATGTGTTTTCACAAAAATCAAGCATAAAATGATATTTTTGACAAAAATGGGTTTAAAATGTTATTTTAACCATGAAACTAGTCATCAACACAACTTTTGAAGAAAATGGAGACTAAAGTGTTATTCTTACAAAAATTGGGCCTTAATTGTAAATTTTTGGCTTATTGGGCCAAGAACGTCATTTTTACAAAGAAGTGGGGTTTTATGCAATTTTAGTGAATACTCGAACCAAAACCAACGATTAACTAACAAACGGATTAATTTGATCATTTTCTAGGATATTAGGCCTTGGTGGCTCATTTTTATGTGTGATAGGTCCTGTATACTATTTATATGTCTATTGGGCCTCATTGACCCATTAACATGTGCGAGGGACCTTGGATAGCATTTGTGTGCTATTTGGACATATAAATACCTTACATTTGAAATGGGCCTTAGTTGTCCTTTCATATATATATATATATATATATATATATATATATATATATATATATATATATATATATATATATATATATATATATATATATATATATATATATATATATTGTTGGAATAGTGTCTAAGGCTGCAACTATATTAGGCAAATATTTGACCCGGTTGTGCATGGTCCTTTTGGGTTGCCTTCACCATAGCAACTTGATAAGATGATTTATTAAGAGATAGTAAATATTATTAATATATTATGCGAATAATATAAAGAATAATATATTGTTATTTGATTAATATAAGTCATAGAATTAATTAGCATTAATTTGGTGACTTAAAAGAGATTAATTAAATAAAGGGGTATAAACTGTCAACTGTTTGATAGTTAAGCTTTAGACTATAAATCCTTATAGATAGAGATGGGACGGATTCTAGAAGCTAAAGGATAGCAAAATTCGTCCAAGGCTTATCTATGGAAAGGATTTGGATAGCCTTAAGAGAAGATTATCCAATTAGGGTTTAGGTTGTAACCCTTAAGGAGTCTACAAGAATAAATAGACCCCATGGCATAAGGAAATCGGCACCTCTCCTAAAGTAAGAGAACCCTGGCCGATTTCCTCTCCTCTCCTCTCTCCTAATTCATCTTCCTTGCTATTGGTGTTTGTAACCCATTAGAGGAGTGACATTTGTGACTCTAGAAGCTCCAAGACCACAAGATCAACAAGGAACTCAAAGGTATGGTTCTAGATCTGTTTCAATGTTGTTATTTAATCTAATTAGCCATTAGAAGTCTTGGATTCAAAGCATGTTTAATTAGAAAGCCTAGATCCAAGCATTAGGGTTTTGCATGCGCACATAGGAAAGTTCTTATGGCTAAAACCCATCAGTGGTATCAGAGACTAGCTTGGTTTTCTTTAAATTGTTGCTTGATTAACTGAAACAACCCTGCAAAATTCGATTTTTTGGTTTCTGAGTCATGGACTCGGTGAGTTCCAAAGTGGACTTGGCGAGTAGGCCTGACTCGGCAAGTCCCTTTGTGCACTCGGCGAGTCCAGGCGTCAGGAATGGCCAGATTCGGGATTTTTTCATAATTATCTTATGGAAACTTACCTTAATCATAATAGATCAATCTAAATCCGATTTTTTGATATATATGACTATTATCTTGATCTAGTTAAAGGTATTTATCATCTAATAAAATATTTAATTTCCTTATATGATAATTAATTAATTATTTTAATTATTTTGGTAATTATCCTTCAAAGAAATATTGAATAAAATCAAATATAGATAATTAGGATGTTAATTGTTAGTTGGAATTATTTGTTATTTGACCCTCCATTTTTTAAATATTTAAAACTTGGCCTCAAGTTTTGAAATTTATATTTGTGATTAAAAGTTTTAATTTAGACAACTTAAATTTCAAACCCTAGATTTTAAAAAAGGTTTAAAATACAACCCTATACTAATATGATATTACTAGAATAATATATATATATATATATATATATATATATATATATATATATATATATATATATATATATATATATATGTATAACTAAATGCTAGTCTTACCGTTAGTAGGCCTCATTCACGAAGCCGATCTATAAGGTGGGTATAAGATTGCGGCCTTTAAAATGGCGCTTAATGGGTGTACACTCACACCCACCGCTTGCTTGATTGGTGGAGGGTCGTTATCCGAACGGGTAGGATAGGGCAACCTCATCCTCTTATTAAAAGTATAATAAGTAATACAAAGTAACTACACATTTTTCTTTAAATTTCTCAATCATAGTTACTTTAGGAAAAGTGAATTGATGCAATCCCATGAAATTACACTTTGCACCCTTGCTAAGAAGTTAGTGGAGCGTGTGTGGTTTACCGGCACACTAATTGGTTCTAAGCAAAGGTGGCAAAGGGTGATTCATTGTTTATCATAGTTCGATGGAGCGTGTGTGGTTTACCGGCACATCGAATAGATGATCGTTACAATGAAGGCACCATGTGAATTTGCATGGTAATTCGCACCCGCTTTGTGATCCTCGGTATCCCAGTCACAAACAAGAGGGGCATATCGAGATTTAAACATGCCATTGAATAGTTTCAATGAATCTCATCTGAACCTAGGAATTTTCAAAACACTTAGGACTAATAGTTAAGTTTTGTGATGGAGAATTAGTGAATCGTCATTCACTTACCTTCAATTTATTTGCATGTTAGATTACGGCATCCCTTTTCTAGTATGTAAATGTTATTGTTGGATCCTAGCCCTAATTTTTCTTATTGGGTGATAATTAGGGATTCTTGTTCTAATCTATCTTTGTCCTTTTCATTTGTAGATTTCGAACGCAAACAACGCTGCTGCTAGTTCTTTCACGTTGATGAGCCTTTCCCAAAAGGTCACATTCGATGGAACGAACTTTAGCAAATGGATAAGATACATTCGCACCATTGCTCGCTATGAGGATAAGGAGTATGTCCTCGATGAGAAGCTTGAGAAAATCAACCCCGAAATCGCTACTCCGGCCGAAATCACCGATTTTGAGACTCATGAGCGAGATGCAACGAAGGTACATTGCATCATGATTGCCACCATGAACTCCGAATTCCAAAAGTCCTACGAGGACATGTACCCGTACGAGATGCACCAAGACTTATTGGAGAGATACCACCAGAACGCGAGACAAGAGCGTTATGAGATTTTCACTAACATGATTTCCGCTAAGATGGGTCATGGAGAATCTCTTACCGTGCACCTGCAAAAGATGCAAAGGTATGTCGACCGCCTTCGCAAGTTAAATGTTGACTTCGGTGAAGACTTGGCGATCAACATGGTGCTTCACTCTTTGCCTCCGATGTACAACCAATTTAGGATGACCTACCACATGAACAAAGAAGAGGTCACCTTAAGCAAACTCCAAGGTCTCTTGAGGGTCGCTGAGAGCAACTTCAAGGATAAGTCTGTTGCACCTACTCCCAATCCGACTACTGCTCCTGTCTTGGCTATTGGTCAAGGAAAGGGAAAGAAGAGGAAAGTTTCATCGAAAAACTATCGCAAGGTCAAAGCCCGAGATGGTGCCTCTTCTAGTGGGACCAAAGTTGATCCCGCTAAGCCCTGTCCTAACCCGAAGGAGGCAGAGTACCACCACTGCCACAAGATAGGACATTGGAAGAGAAGCTGTCCAGAGTACCTGCAAGCAATCAAAGAAGGAAAGATCAAGCTATCTTTCGCAGGTATATATACAATTAAATCTAACGATTCTAATCATGTTATTTCTTGGGTTCTTGATACCGGTTGTGATTACCACATTTGTTCTAATGTGCAAGGATTAAGAAGAAGTAGGGATGTGGAGCAGGGAAGGATCAATCTAATCATGGGGAACAAAAGAACGACGCCTGTGACCAAGATTGGAGTGTATTCTTTAGTGCTTAGGAATAATTTGGTTTTAGATTTGAACAATTGTTGCTATTCGCCAGAAATGGCTAGAAACATCATTTCATTTCATGGTTTATATAGACAAGGATTTAGATTTTCTTTTAATAATGAGAATGGTTCTCTTTTAGCTTATCTAAATGGTGTCTTTTCCTTTGAAGCTATACCATGTAATGGAATATATGAAACTGTTATGATTGTTGATAACTAAGGAAATGATGTTTTGAATATAGATTCTTCCACTAGTATGGATAAAGCATCCTTGTGGCATTGTCGTCTTGGACATGTCAAAAAGAAACGCATAGCTCAACTCCAAAAGGATGGAGTGTTGGAGTCATTCGACCTTAGGGAAGATGACACATGCGAGTCTTGTTTGCTTGGAAAGATGACTAAATCACCCTTCACGAGTACGTGTGAAAGGGGTGAGGGTCTATTGGATCTAATACATACCGATGTATGTGGACCGTTTAGATCAACCACGAAGGATGGGAACCGCTTCTACGTGACTTTTACCAATGATTATAGTAGATATGGGTATATCTACTTAATCAAGCAAAAGTCAGAAACCTTTGAAAAGTTCAAAGAGTTCAAGAATGAAGTGGAGAATCAATTGGGCAGGAAAATCAAGATGCTTCGATCCGATCGAGGAGGAGAGTACCTAAGTCTTGAATTCCACGATTATCTCAAGGAGTGTGGAATAGTTTCACAATTGACACCTCCTAGGACACCGCAGTTGAATGGTGTGGCAGAAAGGCGTAATCGAACCTTATTGGATATGGTTTGCTCTATGATGAGTCGTGCTTCACTACCTATCTCTTTTTGGGGGTATGCCTTAGAGATTGCCACCCATATCCTTAACCGAGTTCCTACTAAGAAGGTTGCCAAAACACCTCACGAGATGTGGACAGGGGAAGCTCCCTCGTTGGCACATATCAAGGTTTGGGGTTGCGAGGCTTTCGTAAGACGAGATACTCACGACAAGCTTGAACCTCGAAGTGAGCGATGTATTTTCATCGGCTACCCGCATACATCCTTTGGATATCTCTTTTATAAACCGAAGGACAATGTTGTCTTCGTTGCGAGGAGAGGAGTTTTCCGAGAGCGAGAACTCATAAGCCAAGGAGACAGTGGGAGGCCAATCGAACTTGAAGAGATTCAAGAGTCTATAGATGAAGGAACCTCTACCGCTGGCACTCAACCCGAGGAGGAAACTCCGGTTGAACCGATTGACGAGTCCTTACCTCTTAGACGTTCCGATAGAGTTAGAGTTCATCCCGAGTTTTATGGTTTTCATATTACTACCGAAGGGGACACGTATATTAGTGATGGTACACTAGTAAATCTTGATGAACCTAATAGCTATAAGGAAGCCATGGCAGGCCCGGAGTCTGCGAAATGGAAAGAGGCAATGGATATCGAGATCCAATCCATGTATGATAACCAAGTTTGGAATTTGGTTGATTATGTGCCCAGACGTAAGACCGTTGGGTGCAAGTGGATCTTCAAGAAGAAGACCGACGTGGATGGGAACGTGCACACATATAAAGCGCGATTGGTTGCGAAGGGCTTTACACAAACTCCCGGAGTTGACTATGATGAGACCTTCTCGCCAGTTGCGAAGATTAAATCTATTAGAGTGATGCTAGCTATTGCCGCATTTCATGATTATGAGATTTGGCAAATGGATGTCAAGACCGCTTTCCTTAACGGGAAGTTGCCTGAGGATGTTTCCATGGCGCAGCCAGAGGGGTTTGTGGATCCGAAGCATCCAAATAGAGTGTGTAAGCTTGAGAAGTCCATTTATGGACTTAAGCAAGTGTCTCGTAGATGGAATCTTTGCTTCGATGAGAAAGTCAAAGAGTTTGGATTTGTACGAAGCAAAGACGAGTCTTGTGTATATGTAAAAGCCAGTGGGAGTATAGTAAGCTTCCTCGTTCTGTATGTCGATGACATATTACTCATAGGAAACGACATCCCGACTCTGCAGGAGGTTATGTCCTGGCTCGGGAAGTGCTTCGCTATGAAGGACCTCGGAGAGGCTTCTTACATTTTGGGAATAAGGATAGTAAGAGAAAGAAGTAAGAGACTAATTGGACTTAGTCAAATTACTTACTTAGAGAAGGTACTAAAATGTTTTAGTATGGAAAACTCAAAGAAGGGAGAATTACCGATACAAAGTAATGCCAAGTTGAGTAAGACTCAAAGTCCGAGTACCGAAGCTGAGATAGCAGAAATGAGCCAAGTACCATACGCTTCCGCAGTTGGCTCAATCATGTACGCTATGACTTGTACTCGCCCTGATGTAGCCTTCACTTTGAGCATGGTTAGCAGATATCAAGGGAATCTTGGCAGAGCACATTGGATTGCGGTGAAGAACATCCTTAAGTACCTTCGGAGGACGAAGGAATGGTTCTTAGTCCTCGGAGGGAGTGATGACTTGAAGGTGCGAGGGTATAGTGACGCCAGTTTTCAGACTGACAGGGACAACTACAGTTCGCAGTCGGGCTGGGTCTTTACCCTAAATGGAGGAGCAGTGACATGGAAGAGTTCCAAGCAAGAAACCGTAGCTGATTCAACGTGCGAATCAGAGTACATTGCAGCGTGCAAAGCGTCGAAGGAGGCAATATGGCTAAAGAACTTCATTGGTGATCTTGGAGTTGTGCCTGCCATAAAGGAGCCCATGGAGATTTTCTGTGATAACGAAGGAGCGGTTGCCTTAACCAAGGAACCGAGGGATCATGGTAGATCAAGACATATCGACAGAAAATATCACTTCATTAGACATCGTGTAGAAGAAGGACAACTCGCAGTGAAGAGGATATCATCAGAAGATAACCCAGCAGATCCGCTTACGAAGGGACTGAGTAGAGTTAAGCACTTGCAGCATGCTAGGAGTATTGGGCTGAAGGATGATATTAGCATAAATTAGATAGTATTAGAAACGTGTAATAGATAAATGTAATTTACATTTGATGATTAAATAAAGGAGTTTTATTTATGAGTAATGTTACTATCTTATGTTAATTGTTTAACTATTGTTTCACTTTGCATGTTTTGACTTCCAGAATAATTGAGTTTATTAGGAATAATCGAATTGTTCAAATTGACCACAATCGTTCATATGTTGGAAGTAGATATGAATGAAAATTGTCATGAATTGGTGTGTAGAATGTCTAACAGGTGTTAGACATAGCAAAGGGTTGCCGCAACGTTCATGAGTGCTTATGAACTAGTTTTGAGCATTGGAACAAACCCACGCTTGCTGGAATTGCCTTATGGAATATGATATAAAAGGGTGATCGCAAGACGATAATATCATATAGTCTTAAAACCTAGATATATGGTTTGTTACTTGTTAATTGATTGTACATTGATAATGGGAAAACGCATCAGTAACTCGGTGTTATAAAATGCATTGTTGTGTATAGTTGGTTAATGGATAAGTAAATGCATATAATTCGAAGTTTATCTGTAACTTTTATCTAAGAAGGTAAAAGTGATATCTCGGCCGCTCGATGATTTGATTTGACTTATGTGTCGGGCCCGGTCAGAACTGAATTGATGTGTTCGATTAAGTTCTATGTCAAATAAATCAGAGATTGAGAAACCTAAATGCTTGACTATCCATTCCATAGGATTGTCAGCATGATATCTAACAGAGGACTGTACGTTTCCTTATCTGAAGGACAAGATTGATTAGATCAGAGTTTGACAGCGTCTTTGAGAGCTACGATTGCAAACCAAATTGTACTTGTGCATATAGTTTCTAGACTTATCCAAGTGGGAGACTGTTGGAATAGCGTCTAAGGCTGCAACTATATTAGGCAAGTATTTGACTCGGTTGTGCATGGTCCTTTTGGGTTGCCTTCACCATAACAACTTGATAGGATGATTTATTAAGAGAGAGTAAATATTATTAATATATTATGAGAATAATATAAAGAATAATATATTGTTATTTGATTAATATAAGTAATAGAATTAATTAGAATTAATTTGGTGACTTAAAGAGATTAATTAAATAAAGAGGTATAAACTGTCAACTGTTTCATAGTTAAGCTTTAGACTATAAATCCTTATAGATAGAGATGGGACGGATTCTAGAAGCTAAAGGATAGCTAAATTCGTCCAAGGCTTATCTATGGAAAGGATTTGGATAGCCTTAAGAGAAGATTATCCAATTAGGGTTTAGGTTGTAACCCTTAAGGAGTCTACAAGAATAAATAGACCCCATGGCATAAGGAAATCGGCACCTCTCCTAAAGTAAGAGAACCCTAGCCGATTTCCTCTCCTCTCCTCTCTCCTAATTCATCTTCCTTGCTATTGGTGTTTGTAAGCCATTAGAGGAGTGACATTTGTGACTCTAGAAGCTCCAAGACCACAAGATCAACAAGGAACTCAAAGGTATGGTTCTAGATCTGTTTCAATGTTGTTATTTAATCTAATTAGCCATTAGAAGTCTTGGATTCAAAGCATGTTTAATTAGAAAGCCTAGATCCAAGCATTAGGGTTTTGCATGCGCACATAGGAAAGTTCTTATGGCTAAAACCCATCATATATATATATATATATATATATATATATATATATATATATATATATATATATATATTTGGGGCCCATGTTATATAATTTCATTCCAATTCGGACCATTAAATTATTTACATGTTTAGCGATGCCTTAGTGGTTCACTTACATGGTTAATTTGGCCTGGAATGAGATTATACCTTTCTTCGCGTAAATTCGATTAAGGAACTAGTGAGTTTTGTCGGTTGGCACCTATTAAGTGTACGATCGTAGCCTGTAGTTATAACCAGAGTCTCTTGGAGGGAGAGTAGGGATTTGTGTACAGATCTACACGGGGATGACACCCCACACCTGAGTTGTTCGCTACAGTTAGACTAACTCAGTTTAGGGTGACGAAAACCTTATAATCAAAATCAAAACCGGCGTCCAATAACGCTAAGGCAGGCGAAATTGTCATTATTTAGTATGGTTATGACGGCTCACATAGAGGAATTAACGGTATGAAGTTTACCGAAGACCGTTCTCTTTTCTTTTGGATTACTCGGAAACATACTCGTACTGGTACTCAACCTCGGGGGTTGGTGTGGCAGCTTTCCCTTTTACAGACAACATCGGGTTGTCTGGGAACATTCTCTTTATATGCTCTTTTCATTCTCTCTACATTATCTTTACCATTTTAGTAACATAAACAATAACATACATGCATTAATACAAGATCCGACACAAACACACTAAACGGTTTGCAGAAAATGTAGAATTTTCTGGTGGTTTTAAAAGTTATACAAATCGTTTTCACAAACATGCTTATGAACTTACCAAAATTTTTATGTTGACCGTTTTCAAAATAACTTGTATTCTTAGGAAACTGTTGAAGCAGGATGAACAAAACAAACTAATGGATATTGTGTTATATTTTGTTTCATCATACTCTTACTATTTTGGCATGTAATATTCGAATACAATAATCGATATAAACAATGAATGTTGTTATATTACATGTGTGATGATGATGATGTTATGTTTCATTTATATTCATTGTAATGATATTTCAAGATGATGTCACGCACAAGCCCCTAGACGTTTCTGCCGTCTGGTTCGGGGGTGTGAGAGGCGCGGGCCGCATGCTGGCCGCGTCTACTTTCTTGAAATGTTTTGTATCTTTTGAATCTTTGTGCGGGTAACGTGCGGGTCGCGGGTTGGCCGTGCGAGCTGAATGTCAAAAAAACTAATGCTAAGCCTTCGAGGATGCATGCTAATAGAACGCAGGCCGCATGGAGGCCGCGATTGCTGAACGACTTGAAGAGGATTCCTTCATGCGGTTTGAGAATGGGCCGCACCCTGGTCGCATGTTGCTTTATGCGGGTTGCGGCTATTTTCTACTAAAGGACCACGCAGGGCGTGGGTGTTTCCTATGGTTCAAAATTTTGATTTTTTCAAAAACTTTACTTTTAGGTTAAAATGATCCCGGAAGGCCTGGTCTCAAAAATGTGACAAAAGTTTGGAATAAAATAGGGAACAAAGGGTGAAATCTTCCAAAAATTTTATTTTTCAAAATCCCAAAAACGAGTTTTAAAATACTTTATTGGACTTGAAAAAAAAGGATGAAAGCATAATGCTTTCCAAAAATGCCCTTCTTTAATGCCTTTGGCGAGAAGTCTTCCTTGCTTGCTTCAACACATCGGGTCATCCAAATGGTTGATTTCAAGAGCATTAGCATTGAAACCTTCATAGAATGGCTTCAAACGGTGCCCATTGACTTTGAAAATTTGTTCAGCCTTTTGGCTTTGAATTTTCACCGCTCCATTATCAAAGGACTTTATCACAACAAAGGGTCTAATCCATCTTGACCTTAGCTTGCCCGGAAATAACTTCAATTTTGAATGATAAAGCAAGACCCTATGCCCCGGTTCAATGTGCTTCTGAGTGATGGGCTTGTCGTGGCAAAGCTTCACTTTTTCCTTGTAAACTCTAGAATTCCCATAAGAGTCGTTTCTCAACTCTTCGAAGTCTTGGAGTTGAAGCTTTCTATGTCTTCGTGCCTCATCAATATTGAAATTACATTGTTTGACCGCCCAAAATGCATGGTGCTCCAATTCGACGGGAAGATGACATAGATTTCCAAAAACCAACCTAAATAGGGCCGTTCCAATCAAGGTCTTGTAAGTGGTCCAATAGGCCCACGATGCATCATCAAGCCTCAAACTTCAATCCTTTCTTGTCGGATTCACTATTTTCTCAAGAATACTCTTAACTTCATGATTTGAAATTCTCTGCTGACCGTTTATTTGAGGGTGGTAGGCGGTTAAGACATGATGGGTCACATTATACTTTCCCAATAAAGCCTCCATCATATTATTGCAGAAATGCGTCCCTCGATCACTAATCAACGCTCTAGGCACACCAAATCTCACAAAGACATTAGATTTTAAAAAGTTGATAACCATTTTGGCATAATCCGATCTTGTGGATTTGGCTTCAACCCATTTAGAGACATAGTCAACTGTGAGTAAAATTAAATGTTGCCAAATGAGACGGTAAATGGGCCCATGAAATCAATCCCCCATATGTCAAAAACTTCACATAAAAGGATTGGATTTTGTGGCATTTGATTTTTTGTGAAATGTTCCCCATCCTTTGGCACTATTCACAACTTTTACAAAACATATAACAATCGTGTGACATGGTTGGATATAGCAATCCACACTTAAAAACCTTTCTCAATGTTCGGTTAGATCCCAAGTGTCCCCAACAAGCAAATTCATGACAAAATTGCAACATGGATTGATGTTCTTCTGAGGGTACACATCACCTAATGATTTGATCAGGACAATGTTTCCACAAATAACGCTCATCCCACACATAATATTTTGCATCACTTTTCAATTTATCTTTTTGAGCACGTGTGAACGTGTCGGGATACCTTTTGTAACCAAAAAGTTAATGATATCAGTATAACAAGGAATAGATTGCGTTAGGGAAAAGAGATGCTCATCCGGAAACCTGTCTCGCAACGGGAGCTAAGTTTCATTTGAAGTGACCCGGCTTAGGTGGTCGGCAACAAGATTCTCGCATCCACTTTTGTCCAGATTTCCTAATCAAATTCTTTCAATAATAAGATCCACCGGATGAGTCTTGGCTTTGCATCCTTCTTCGTCATCAAGTACTTGAGAGCCGCATGATCCGAATATACTATAACTTTGGTGTCAAGTAGATATTTCCTAAACTTCTCCAAAGCAAACAGTATGGTGAATAGTTCCATCTCCGTGGTAGAGTAGCTGCTTTGAGCGTTGTCAAGTGTCCTCGATGCATCGTAGATCACATGGGAGACTCTTCCATTCTTTTGGCCCAAAACGGCGCCAATAGCATAATTGCTTGCATCACACATGATCTCGAAGGGGAGATCCCAATTTGGTGCTTGTAAGATGGGGGCGAATGTAAGCAATTCATTGAGTTTATCGAAAGCTTCTTTACACGCCTCATTGAACTTGAAATTAACCTCCTTTTGCAAGAGTTGGCACATTGGTCGTGTTATCTTTGAAAAGTTCTTGATGAACCTCAGTAGAATCTGGCATGACCTAAAAATAAACGAACTTCTCGAATACAAGTTGGGTAAGGTAATGTGACAACCCAATATTTCAATTTTTTGTAATGACCTAAAAAGTCAAGTTTTGTAACCACTTTTGAGTTAATAAAAATTAACTTTGATAATAAAATGTCGAAATAGTTCTATTTAAATTCCTTCTATGTTTAAATGTCTTTAAACCATGATCGTACGTAAAAAGAACGCCCAAATCCGACTTCGCATATTGAAGTTATGATTTTTCCAAGTTCGGCTTAGCATCAGAAAACTAAAAACTCGAATCGGAGATCGAACAACTTTTGGCCGGAATGACCTAAACGAGAATCGAAGGTCTCGACAATGGTATTTCAGCGGTAAAAAGTCTGGCAAAAACCGACGTCAGATAAAGAAGTTATGAATTTTTTAAAAAATTCCTTAAACACGATGAGTTATAAAATAAATAATAAAAATAATTTCTGAATTTGCCAACGGAGTCTAAACGAAAGTTGTAGAGCGTAGTCTCACCTACGCGTGGATATAAAGACCATCGAAAACGGAGTTCGTATGAAGAAGATATGAATTTTTGAAGTTTATTAAATAAATTATATATTTATTTAATTCAAAAATCAAGGATTATCCGAAGAGGAGTCAGCGTCCTCATCCGAGGTATGCGCCGCGTAACCCTGTACGCCCTGTGTACCCGAGGGCCTTGGCCTCGGATCGTCCATGTAGCCCTATGCGAGGCTACCGACCCGTCCAACCCGCCCGTCCGACCGACCCGTCCGACCCACCGTCCCATCCGACCTGCCGTCCCATCCGAAGCCGAGGCAGTCGAGGCTTCGGTCATGCATGACGTACGCGTACACGCTGCGTACGAGCGTACGCCCTGCGTACGAGGCTTCTCAGACCCCCCTATAAATAGAACGTGAGGCTTTCCGAAAAAATGCTCATTTCTCTCCTTTCTCTCACGATCTTGCCTCGTTTTCCATGCCCGTTCGAACCCGAACCTCTGGTCTTTTTGCGCAAGTCCCAAGGGTCGATTTCACTCTCGAGATTCCCAAGAATCCTGAGAAAAATCCGTTTCCCGAGACGAAACTCTGCCCGGTTTTCCATCTCGCTATCTTCAAACTTTCAAGTGAGTTCATACCCCTTAATTTATCTTTTAAATGTTCTATAAATTCTTTTATATGCTTTCAAAGGGGGGGTTACAAGTAAAACACACGAGTATTATCGTGCGTTACATAAAGAACTATTTTATATGCTTTTATATATCCAAATCACATGCGATTTACAAACTTTATAGGGAACTTTCATATATATAACATATGTTAAAATAGCATTCTATCTTTTGAAATATAAATTGTTGTAATGCATGTATAAACTAAACTTTTCTTAGATTATATATATACTTGTCTATCTTAGACTCTACACCAAAAATCTATGCTTTCATAACAAATGATACCTTTTCTAGGTATTTCTAAACAAACGAGGCACACTTTTAGAAAACTATAATAGGTATAGTTTTATGAACAAATTTCTAACTCTTATGTACTAGAAACATGAATTTCAAGAGGTCACTTTCGTATACAAGAACAAACGTAAAATTTTAACAAGTAGATCTGTTTTTATACCACGGTTTTTGTGAGACACTAACTTCACGTACGTTCGAGTACACATTTCAAGTCCTGTATTATATACCAGAATCCCTTGGAGGGGGAGCATGCTGTTTGTGTATAGATCTATACGGGCTTGACAACCCGCGCCCTGACTGTTAGCTGCAGTCCACCATTTGGGGTGACAAACGTCATAACATTCCAACGCCTGAAGAACGTTGTGTATAGGCATTCAAAGTCAATAGTATGGTTATAAAACTCACATGGGGTATTAAAAATGCATTGATTTACGAGGTTTTCAAACACATTGGTTATTTTACACTTACATACATTTTAGAAACAAACATTGGTCTTGAGTGAAGGCTACTTTTATACTAGTAGAAAATATAGGATTTTCTAAACACAAACAAACAAAAACAAAACATTTCATTTCATACAAACATTGTCATTTAAATACTTATGAAACTCACCAGCTTAAATGCTGATCTACTCTTTCAAAATTACTTGTATGTCCCAGGAAATCAGTAATTTCAGGTATCATTTTGCTTTTGATGAAGGGATGCTGCAGCGCCAGTTTAATCTCATATTTTGACATCATATTGTAATTGGTTTTGAACATGTAACTTTTGACAAATGTAAACTTTCAATTATATATATATGATGGTTGTATTGCTTTCGTTACTATGTATTTATTTGTTACGTTACCACATGAAGTCATCCGCCCCCGAACGTTTCCGCCGTTCAGGTTTGGGGGTGTGACAGATTGGTATCAGACCAATGTTTATAGTGAACTAAGTATATCGAACCACATAAGATATACAAACTATAAATGCTTAAGGGACTAATACTCTCTGACAAAACAATTTTTCTTTTTACGCTTAAGCGGCGTTGCGTTCAACTTAAATTGATAGTTCATTTAAGTACAATTACATGCATACCACAAATTATTTTCATGTTATCCAAATATACAAGTATTTAGACGAGTTGACACTATGATTGAGACTCGATATATGTAATCAAATTTTGGACAAATATAGCGTGATCAACTATATTTGCCCGAGATTAGACCAACGTATATCGAGGAATGATCGTAGTAAGCAACAAGTCAAAACTTACCAAACCATTACTAGAATCAAACACAAGAATTTAAATACTATAGGAGTATTTGCTATCTAAACTAGTTTAACTTACATGTTTTTGCATGTTCCAACTTTATTCAATTCTTATAACCCTATTTCTCGTACAGTCAAATGGCTGGATTTCACCACCCTGGCGACCCCTACTTTCCTAACCAAGGCAACGGAGGATGGATCGAAGATGATCCCGAAGAGGACGAGTAACCCATAGAAGTGGGTGATGACTCCGGTATCGACTCAGAGCCGGAAGTTATCGATCCACCACCCATTCAACCTCCCATCTTCGTAAGGAACTTACAAGGACCGACTCCCATCTGGGGAAGTCACCTCCACCAATTGAGCCAACAGCAAAACCTACGCCCTCCCTACGGCATGTGCCGGGACTTCAATGATGTTCGCGGCGGAGGTTCGGCTGATCGATCACTCCCGGTAATGGTGGGTAAGTTAGCCAATCAGTCCTATCAGTCCGGAGTTCAAGCTAGCCGACTCCGGGATGTCAACGTGGAAGTGCAGGTTCACACTTCTGACATCCGTAGGCTAGACAAGATACAAGATAATGCTCAACTCCAAACCGAAGCATTTCAAGCGCAAATGATTGCATCCCTCACTGAACTGAGGGAACAACAAGTCGCTTTTGATAGGCGTCTAATGGAGTCGAAGCAATCAGATGCGGAGTCAAGCTCCAAGCGCAATTTGTGTCGCAAGTAGTGCTTGTCAAAGACTCAAATTTTGTTATAGCTTAGGACATCGGCTAAAAGTCTTTAAATTTCTCAAACTTTGTAATCGGAGACCCTTATAGGGGTCAAATTTTCATGATCGTTGTAACAACTTTTATATTAATATAAGTGACACTATTATTACTACGTTAAGTATTTTGTTCAAACCTTGAAAGGTCTTTGAGAAACCAAATACTTGTTTCATACTTTCAGTCTTACAAATAACTTTCATTCTTCTATTTTAAGACTCATACTATCATCTGTTGTTGAACTATAGCGATTTAGTTCATGAGACACATACATTTTCCATTCTATGAAATTCTTATCCTTGTCTTTTCAACATATAGTTGAAGGATGCCTCCGCGTAGGAACCCAACGCGAAACAACGGTGGGGAAGCACCTGTACCACCACCACCTCCACCACCTCAATTTGATGTTGTTATATTCCAAGCAGCAGTCACCGCAGCGGTGGCAGCTGCCATGTCATAGATCAATAACTCGAGTACTAATGGCTCGGGATCTGGCACACACCCATCCAACCATGGCGAGAGTCATGGACCACCTTGAGAATGCACCTATAAGGACTTCACTAATGCCAAGCCCCAGATGTTTTATGGAACTGGTGGTGTGATGGCCCTGAGGCAGTGGATAGAAAGGACGGAGGCAGTCTTTAAAATCTGCTCCTGTCCTGAGCACAACAAAGTCAAATTTGCAACTTTCACCCTTATTGATAAAGCTTTAACTTGGTGGAATGGCCACGTTAAAGTACTTAACCTAATCATGGCAAACTCCATAAGCTGGGAGAGCCTGAAAGCCATGATGATGAGAGAATACTGCCCACGGGGAGAGATTCAAAAGCTCGAACACGAACTATGGACTCTCGGAATGGTTGGTACCGACATCGCCACTTATACCAACAGATTCTGCGAGCTAGCAATCCTTTGTCCAGATATGATTGCTCCCGACAGCAAGAAAATAGAAAGGTACATCTGGGGACTGACGCCCCAAATACGATCAAGCGTGTTAGCTTCCAAACCTGACACCTTTGAAAGTGCTAAGGAACTGGCAAAATCTCTTATTGACTATGGAGGTCATCAGAACTCAACCACTTCTGCACCAGAACCACAGAAAGGAAACAACAACAACAACAACAACAACAATAGCAGGAAGAGAGTGTGGAATAAAGGGAAGGGTGGGTCTTCCCAAGAATCCGCAAAGAAACAACTGGTTTCAGTGAATGCTGCCACTGTACCTACTACAGCTCCTACACATACCTACCTAACAAGGCCTTATGTAGATAACCTCCCAAAGTGCAGCAAATGCACTTACCACCACCATGGACCTTGTCGGGAAATGCAGTGCGCCAACTGCAACAGAAAGGGACACACAGCCCGTTTCTGCAACGACCCCGCAAAGCCGATCACTCAAGTTCCCAGTGCGGGTGTAGGGCAGACTTGCTACAGTTGTGGCGAGGTGGGCCACTACAAGAGGAGTTGTCCTAAGGCAACAGGCACCGGCGGTGTGGGACGAGTTTTGGCAATAGGCCACGACGAAGCTGTAGCTGACCCAACTATAGTTGTTGGTACGTTCCTTCTCGATAATTCATATGCATACATATTATTCGATAGTGGAGCGGAGAGAAGCTTCGTGAGTCAAAACCGAAAACACTAACTGCATATACATGGGCTGTACGTTAACTTTAGACGGCCATTCTTTTTCAATCAATCTCATGCCGGTCCAAATTAAAAGTTTCGACGTCATAGTCGGCATGGATTGGTTGAGTCTTCTTCGCCGACATCATGTGCTTTGAGAAAGCAGTCCGTCTTAACCTCCCTAACAACGAAACATTAGTTATCTGCAGTGACAAATCAAGTACAAACCTTCGCATCATTTCGTGCATCCAAGCTCGAAAGTGCTTGCGGAAGGATTGTCGAGCATTCCTAGCGCACATCGTTGATACAAGTCAAGAACTAAAGGACATCAAGAACATCTCGGTAGTACGCGACTTTCCCGATATCTTTCCAGAAGAACTACCAGGATTACCACCGCAACGCCAACTCGAGTTCAGAATCGACTTAGTTCTAGGGGCTACCCCAGTAGCGAAGTCGCCTTATCGTCTCGCACCAGCAGAGATGCAGGAACTTTCCAGTCAACTTAATGAACTCCTTCAAAAAGGATTCATAAGACCAAGTTTCTCACCTTGGGGAGCACCGGTCTTGTTTGTAAAGAAGAAAGGCGGATCGTTTCGTATGTGCATCGACTACAGAGAGCTGAAAAAACTTACTGTCAAGAACCGTTATCCTCTACCCCGTATTGACGACCTATTCGATCAACATCAAGGAGCAAACTACTTCTCAAAGATAGACCTACGATCCGGATACCACCAATTACGAGTTCTAGAGGGGGATATTCCAAAGACAGCTTTCTGAACTCGTTATGGACACTACGAATTTGTAGTGATGCCGTTCGGATTAACCAATGCACCAGCAGTATTTATGGACCTAATGAATAGGGTATGCCGTCCTTACTTGGATCAGTTCGTCATCGTCTTTATCGATGATATACTTATCTACTCCCGAAGTGAGGAAGAGCATAGTCAACACCTACGAAAAGTCCTAGAAACACTACGAACGGAGAAACTCTATGCGAAGTTCTCTAAATGCGAATTTTGGATTCGAAGAGTCGAATTTTTAGGCCACGTTGTTAGCGATAAAGGGATACACATGGACCCCTCCAAAATTAAGGCCATTGAGAACTGGTTGGCACCAAAGACACCTACAGATATTCCTCAATTTCTAGGTCTCGCTGGCTACTATCGTAGATTCATAAAGAACTTCTCTAGCATTGCGAAACCTCTTACTACATTAACCCGGAAAGGAGTGGCCTTTGACTGGGAAGCAAAGCAAGAGAAGGCATTCCAGACACTAAAACAGGCCTTGTGCACCGCACCGATACTATCCCTCCCCGAAGGGATAGAAGACTTCGTAGTGTATTGCGATGCGTCAAATCAAGGACTTGGTTGTGTTCTTATGCAGAGAGGGAAGGTTATTGCTTATGCCTCCTGACAGCTTAAGACACACGAAGTGAACTATACGACACACGATCTTTAGTTAGGAGCAGTGGTATTTGCTCTGAAGATCTGGAGGCACTACTTATACGGAACAAAGAGTACTATTTTCACCGATCACAAGAGACTTCAACACATTTTCGATCAGAAGGAACTCAACATTCGACAACGACGATGGGTTGAGTTACTAAATGAATACGAGTGCGAAATTTGTTATCATCCTGGCAAAGCCAACGTGGTAGCTGACGCCCTCAGTCGAAAGGAATACACTGGTCGGAGGGTCAAATATCTGACTATGACCATCCATTCCCACTTATCCACACAAATTAAGGAGGCACAAATGGAAGCTTTGCAACCTGAAAATGTGGCGGGTGAATCCCTGCGAGGAATTGAAAAGAATCTAGAAGTCAAGGGTGGTGGAGCCTACTATCTCATGGACCGAATCTGGTCCCCAAAACATGGTGGTTTCAGAAACGTAGTCATGACCGAAGCTCACAACTCAAGATATTCCGTTCACCCGGGTTCATATAAAATGTATCTGGATCTTAAGAGACTATACTGGTGGCCTAACATGAAAGCAGAAATTTCTACCTTCGTAAGTAAATGCCTTACTTGCGCTAAGGTTAAGGTCGAGTATCAGAAACCGTCAGGATTACTACAACAACCAGAGATACCAGAATGGAAATGGGAGCGGATTACTATGGACTTCATAACCAAGTTACCCAAGACGACAAGTGGACTCGATACCATATGGGTCATTGTCGACAGATTGACCAAATCCGCGCACTTCCTACCCATCAAGGAGACCGACAAAATGGAAAAGCTTACAAGAACTTACTTAAGGGAAGTAGTGCGACTGCATGGTGTTCCGATATCCATTATCTCCGATAGAGATAGTAGATTCACTTCAAAATTCTGGCAGTCACTACAAAGTTCCCTGGGACTGGGCTAGACATGAGTACAGCCTACCACCCACAAACAGACGGACAAAGTGAGAGAACGATACAAACTTTAGAAGATATGCTGAGGGCCTGTGTGATTGACTTTGGAAAGGCATGGGATATCCATTTACCCCTTGTCGAATTTTCATACAACAATAGTTATCATACAAGCATAAAGGTTGCTCCGTTTGAAACCCTCTATAGTCGAAAGTGCAGATCCCCTCTGTGCTGGACTGAAGTTGGCGATACCCAGTTAGCTAGAGGAAGAGTTCCTGAGAGCACTCTCACCGGTCCGGAAATCATACGAGAAACGACAGAGAAGATCGTTCAGATTCGTGAACGATTGAAAGCCTCTAGAGACCGACAGAAAAGCTACGCTAACCAAAGGAGGAAACCTTTGGAATTCCAGGTAGGAGACCACGTCTTATTAAAGATCTCACCGTGGAAGGGTTTAATACACTTTGGAAAGCGTGGGAAACTAAATAGAAGATACATAGGGCCTTTCGAGATTCTTGCCAGAATCGGCCCTGTGGCTTACAAGCTTAACCTACCGCGTGAACTTAGTAACGTACATCCAACCTTCCACGTCTCAAACTTGAAAAAGTCTTTGTCCGATGAGACTCTTGTTATTCCACTCAACGAGATCGAGATCAACGAGAGCCTCAACTTTGTGGAAGAACCAGTAGAAATCATGGACCGAGAGGTCAAACAAACAAAACAAAGTCGCATACCCATCGTGAAGGTTCGCTGGAACGCTAAGCGGGGACCAGAATTCACATGGGAACGCGAAGATCAGATGAAACAAAAGTACCCTCATCTCTTTCATGTTCACTAGTATCTTTACTACTTTAAATTTCGGGACGAAATTCTCTCTAACGGGGGGATGATGTGACAACCCGATATTTCAATTCTTTGTAATGACCTAAAATGTCAAGTTTTGTAACCACTTTTGAGTTAATAAAAATTAACTTTGATAATAAAATGTCCAAATAGTTCTATTTAAATTCCTTCTATGTTTAAATGTCTTTAAACCATGATCGTACGTAAAAAGAACGCCCAAATCCGACTTCGCATATTGAAGTTATGATTTTTCCAAGTTCGGATTAGCATCAGACAACTAAAAACTCGAATAGGAGATCGAACGACTTTTGGCCGGAATGACCTAAATGAGAATCGAAGGTCTCGACAATGGTATTTCAGCGGTAAAAAGCCTGACAAAAACCGACATCAGATAAAGAAGTTATGAATTTTTGAAGAAATTCCTTAAACACGATGAGTAATAAAATAAATAATAAAAATAATTTCGGAATTTGCCAATGGAGTCTAAACGAAAGTTGTAGAGCGTAGTCTCACCTACGCGTGGATATAAAGACCATCGAAAACGGAGTCCGTATGAAGAAGATATGAATTTTTGAAGTTTATTAAATAAATTATATATTTATTTAATTCAAAAATCAAGGATTATCCAAAGAGGAGTCAGCGTCCTCATCTGAGGTATGCGCCGTGTAACCCTGTACGCCCTGCGTACCCGAGGGCCTTGGCCTCGGATCGTCCACGTCGCCCTATGCGAGGCTACCGACCCGTCCGACCCGTCCGTCCGACCGACCCGTCCGACCCGCCGTCCCATCCGACCCGCCGTCCTATCCGAAGCCGAGGCAGTCGAGGCTTCGGTCATGGATCACGTACGCGTACGCGCTGCGTACGAGCGTACGCCCCGTGTACGAGGCTTCTCAGACTCCCCTATAAATAGAATGCGAGGCTTTCCGAAAAAAATGCTCATTTCTCTCGTTTCTCTCACGATCTTGCCTTGTTTTCCGTGCCCGTTCAAACCCGAAGCTCTGGTCTTTTTGCTCAAGTCCCGAGGGTCGATTTCACTCCCGAGATTCTCGAGAATCCCGAGAAAAATCCGTTTCCCGAGACGAAACTCTGCCCGGTTTTCCATCTCGCTATCTTCAAACTTTCAAGTGAGTTCATACCCCTTAATTTATCTAAATGTTCTATAAATTCTTTTATATGCTTTCAAGGGGGGGGGGGGTTACAAGTAAAACACACGAGTATTATCGTGTGTTACATAAAGAACTATATTATATGCTTTTATATATCCAAATCACATGCGATTTACAAACTTTATAGGGAACTTTCATATATATAACATATGTTAAAATAGCATTCTATCTTTTGAAATATAAATTGTTGTAATGCATGTATAAACTAAACTTTTCTTAGATTATATATATACTTGTCTATCTTAGACTCTACACCAAAAATCTATGCTTTCATAACAAATGATTCCTTTTCTAGGTATTTCTAAACAAACGAGGCACACTTTTAGAAAACTATAATAGGTATAGTTTTACGAACAAATTTCTAACTCTTATGTACTAGAAACATGAATTTCAAGAGGTCACTTTCGTATACAAGAACAAACGTAAAATTTTAACAAGTAAATCTGTTTTTATACCACGGTTTTTGTGACACACTAACTTCACGTACGTTCGAGTACACATTTCAAGTCCTGTATTATATACCAGAATCCCTTGGAGGGGGAGCATGCTGTTTGTGTATAGATCTATACGGGCTTGACAACCCGCACCCTGATTGTTAGCTGCAGTCCACCATTTGGGGTGACAAACGTCATAACATTCCAACGCCTGAAGAACGTTGTTTATAGGCATTCCAAGTCAACAGTATGGTTATAAAACTCACATGGGGTATTAAAAATGCATTGATTTACGAGGTTTTCAAACAAATTGGTTATTTTACACTTACATACATTTTAGAAACAAACATTGGTCTTGAGTGAAGGCTACTTTGATACTAGTAGAAAATATAGGATTTTCTAAACACAAACAAACAAAAACAAAACATTTCATTTCATACAAACATTGTCATTTAAATACTTATGAAACTCACCAGCTTAAATGCTGATCTACTCTTTCAAAATTACTTGTATGTCCCAGGAAATCAGTAATTTCAGGTATCATTTTGCTTTTGATGAAGGGATGCTGCAGCGCCAGTTTAATCTCATATTTTGACATCATATTGTAATTGGTTTTGAACATGTAACTTTTGACAAATGTAAACTTTCAATTATATATATGATGGTTGTATTGCTTTCTTTACTATGTATTCATTTGTTACGTTACCACATGAAGTCATCCGCCCCCGAACGTTTCCGCCGTTCAGGTTTGGGGGTGTGACAGGTAAGCTTTGAATAAAATCGATTTTTGCCTTATGTACCTCAATTACTTTGTTTGACACAATGTGACCCAAAATAACACCTTGACTCACCGTAAAATGACATTTCTCAAAATTTAGAACCAAATTCGTTTCAATGCATCTTTTTAAAATTTTGGTGAGATTGGTCAAACATTCTTGAAAGAGGTTCCATATACCGTAAAATCATCCATAAAAACCTCAATTATGTTTTCAACATATTCTAAAAAAATACTAACCATACAACGTTGGAAAGTGGCCGGGGCATTACACAATCCAAATGGCATTCTCCGGTATGCGAAAGTGTTGAATGGACATTTAAAGGTTGTCTTTTCTTGGTCTTCTGGTGCCACCGAGATTAGGTGAAAACCAGAGTACCCATTGAGACAACAAGAGTGAGATTTCCCGGCTAACCTTTCTAACATTTGGTCGATGAAAGGTAATGGAAAATGATCTTTTCTTATCCTAGATATCAGGAAAATCCAAGAGAACCACAATTAGGTCTGCATCTGAAAATGCTTGAACAAAAAATCCTGATTTCGAAGGATACCACAATCCTAACGAAATTGATCCTTTAAGTTACCAAAAAATGTTTTTCACAGCAGTCAAATGTAGTTCTCTTGGATTTGCCTGATATCTAGCACGATTACAAATAGAAAACATTATATCAGGTCGGCTAACAGTTAGATAAATAATGAACCAATCATGCTTCGGTATAAAGTGAGATCAACAGCCAATTTATTTAACGAATGAGTTAACCGTGTTCCAACTGCCATTGCTACTCTTAGCTTCATGCTATTTATCATACCAAAATTTTCAAGCAAATTCTTGGTATATTTTCTTGATTGATGAAAATGCCTTCTCTACTTTGATGAATATTTAAACCTATAAAATTGTTTATTTTGCCCATTAGACTCATTTCAAACTGACTTTTCATTAAACTTTCAAATTCAGTAGACAAAGCAGGGACAGTAGAGCCAAAAATAATATCATCAACATAAATTTGAACAAGCATTAGATGATTCCCAACTTTCTTTCGAAATAATGTGGGGTTAACTGATCCTTGTTTAAATTTTGATTGTTTTAAGAAATTGGTAAGAGTTGCATACTAGGCTCTTGGTGCTTGTTTTAACCCGTAAACAACTTTGTCTAAGATATAAACATGTTCAAGAAATTCTTCATTTATAAAACCTAGAGGTTGTTCAATGTAAACTGTTTCTTGAAGTTCACCATTGAAAAATGCACACTTCACATCCATTTGATAGACATCGAAATCTTTATGAGTTACATAAGCTAAAAATATTCGAACAACCTCAAGTCTTGCAGCAGAGGCAAAGATTTATTCATAATAGATACCTTCTTTTTGCGAATATCGTTTTATTACCAATCTTGCTTTATTTTGAACAACATTTCCATCTTTGTCGGTTTTATTTTTCAAAATCCATTATAATCCAACAATCGAACATTTTCAGGTTTACGAATTAATCTCCAAACTTTGTTTCTTTTGAATTCAGCTAATTCAGATTGCATTGCAACAACCCAATCTGAGTGTTCCATTTCAATCTTAACTGTGTTAGGCACTATTTTCGAATAAAGACATTAAACATGCAAAACTCTTGATGAGCATTCAGTACCTCATTCTTTGCACGGACCTGAGCTTTTTTCTACACTCTATCTTGTGGATTTCCAATGACTTGTTCTTTTGGATGGCTTTTACCTCATTTGTCCATTAGTGGATATGTTGGATCAAAATCTAATGATGCATCCTCAAATATTTCTTCATTTTCTGAACCTGTAAAAGAAACATTATCATTTATATCATGAAAAGTTTCATCATTATTGTTATTCGGCATCATATGCTCCTCCTCGACAAAATTATTATTCTCTTGTTCCCCCTCAACAAATTCATCATCATGTTGCTCCCCCTCGAAAGAATGTTACCCCTCATTAGTAGAATCTGAAGGAAAATGCACTCTATGTTTAGGACTATTAAGCATACTTTCGCTATTTGTTAACGAAGATGATGACAATTGAGCATTGATGGAAACTGGAGTAGTTGTTGAGAAATCATTACTTTTTGATAATTCAGGAATTTGATTATCTGGGGCATTTATCTCAGCATCTGTAGCCCTGTCAGGAATACAAAAAATTAGATCATAATCAATATCACATGAATCTAGATTATCAACATCAGCATCGGATTCAATAATAATTGATTTTTGTTCGAAACATTTGTCAACTTGTTTGGATAAAAATCATCAAATGTGAGACTGAAAGTTTCTTCAATTTTTCTTGTTCTTTTATTCAACACTCGGTATGCAACCGAATTATGAGAATAACCGAAGAAAATTCCTTCGTCAGCTTTTGATTGAAATTTTGAAAGATTATCCTTGAGATTCATGATAAAACACCTGCAGCCAAAAGCATGGAAAATTTTGACATTAGGTTTTCGGTTATTGATAATTTCATAAGGAGTGATGTTGAAAAGTCTATGAATATAAGATCTGTTTTGAGTAAAACATGCAGTTGAAACTACTTCCGCCCATAGATACTAAGGAAGATTCACATAGATAAGCATTGTTCGTGCAGCTTCACACAGAGATCAATTTCGTGTTTCAATAACCCCATTCTATTGCCATGTATATGGTGACAGATAGTTATGCGAAATTCCTTTATCCACTAAAAACGAATCAAGAGCATTGTTTTTGAATTTAGAATCGTGATCAATTTAGATTTTTCGAACTTTCTTCTTTAAGCTTGTTTCCATCTTTTTGATAAAGTCAATCGTTATTTGTGCAACTTCAGATTTCAACCTGAGAATATAAACCCAAGTAAATCAAGAAAAATCATCAACAATAAAGAGAATATATTGTTTCATGTTTAGAGTTGCAACTGTCGATGGTCCACATAAGTCTACGTGAAGTAATTCCAACGGTTCGACAATTTTTGAATCAATGGTTACTGGATGACCTTGTTTATGCTGCTTCCCTTGTTCACAAGCTGCACACAAATTATCCTTATCAAACTTTAAGATAGGTAATCCTCTTACCAGATCGTGAACCACTAGTTTGTTCAAATTTTGAAAATTCATATGTGAAAGCATGCGATGCCGAAGCCATCTAATATCAGATGATGCTTTTGAAAGTAGGCACAAAGACGCCTTCCCAACAATAGGACTGATATCCAAATTAAACATGTATCCTTTCCTTTTGGATTTGAGCAAAACTTCGTGTGTGTAGACATTCGAAATGATGCTTCCTTCTTCATTAAACACCACTTGATTACATGTACCCACAACATGTTGTGAAATAGTATATCATGTTATGTTGAAGACCTTCGACATATGCCACCCTATTAATAGTAAACTAGCCATTCGTGACTTTTCCATATGCTTTCACCTGACACTTTTGATTGTTTCCAATTAACGACTCATGGATTCTTTAAACTTCGAAAATCATGGAAATTCTCCTTCTTCCCAGTCATGTGACGAGAGAAACCACTATCAATGTACAATTCATCATCATATTGCTCGTCACTCAACACCTACAATTAATGAAAGAGTTTAGGTACCCAACGCTGTTTGGGTCCTTGGAAATTAGTTTTAAAAATAGAGTGAAATGAAGAACCTAAAACCCAATCACGAACTTTTGATTTGAAATTATCATTTAAGTCCACATCATTGGATATTGGAATAGAAACATAATGGTTCGAAGGTTTAGGAATGCTACTGGCAGAGGCCTTCTTCTTCTCATGTTGTGATTGAACCATCTTTTCTTTCGAAACTAGTTTCCAAGCTTTCACAGACACATTTGTTTCTTTCGAAGATAAATTTATATTGGAAAAATCATTCAGATACTTCTCATACGCTTCTTTGATTTGTTGTTGTGAGAAGTTTTATAATTGATAGATCTTGCCTTGTTCTTCTAGCCAATGATTTATGTTCTTCACATTAGAACAACCCTTACCGTAGGAAACTTTCGAAGTGGGTTTTACTGATGGATTTGGAAAATTTTGTTGTTTTGGTGTGAAATGAACATTTGACTTAGGACTGTAGTTTGCAGATTTTAGATTGTTAACTTTTGCTGGAGTATCCTTGTTTTGAGAAAAATGTTGTTGAAAAATCTTTCAATGATTTGAAACATTTTTGTTTTTGGGAGATTTTTCGTGAATGAAGGATTGAAATTTTTCGAAAACATTGTCTTTCATTCTTGTCTTTTTGAAATGCCGTTATCTTTCGAAAACTTTTCAAATTGATCTTTAAATTCTTGAGAATTGATTCTCACAATGTTTTCAACGTTCCCTACAACTTGTTTTTGATCATTTGTTAAAACCTTTTTCTTTTCAATGTATTGTTGTTGTGACGTTTTAACAACTTTTTCATCTTTTTCAACAATTCGTCTACGATCTTTTGTTAAAACTTTTGACTTTTCAACCCATTTCCTTTAAGAAGCTTTAACAACATTTTCTTCTTTTTCAACAAATTGTTTTTGAACAACATTTTAAAACATTTTGTTTTTCAACCCATTTTCATTGTGGATTTTGTCTTTGAAAAACATAAGAATTCTTTGTTAGATTATATTCGACAGTATTTTGATTTCAAAAGAACCTTCACCTTATGTTTTCTTGTTATCTTCTTCAACCATTTTTTTGAATTCTAGTTTGATTGTACCAACATTCCCTGTACTAACAAACACTTGATTTGGAAAGATAACATCATCTGTGCATTTGAAGTTAGGATACACCACTGTATTTGTTTCGAGATAATGAACACCCTTTTCAATCATTATTTTGTCGAATTTTTCTGAATCTCCATATACCTGATCAACAACAATTTGTGGAATTTTTGCTTCTTGTGAATTTGTTTTTGTTGATTTTGAGTTTTTTGAAACATCATCATCATTTTCGTCATCACTACTGTCGATTTGAGTATCTTTAAGACTCACATAGTCGAAATCACAAACTTTTGCAGTTGACGGTTTGTCAGTATCATTCTTAACTAACGAATCATTACAAATTTATTTCCATTTAGCCTTTGATGTGACATTAATGACAGATAACTGAGAACAGTCAATACTTTCCTAATCCTCCTTAATTTCACTGATTTCGCTAAAATTATCAGAATTATCTTCGATATCAGCAAAATTAGATTGAGAGTCAGATGTTGAATTCTCAGTTCTTTTCAAAAATTTTATTTGTTCAGATTTAGTCAAGGTATCATTCACAATATCAACTAATTCATTTGCATCAAGATATTCACCTATTTTCACAATTCCATAAGCATATCTATCATCAGGAATTCTATCAAATTCTGCAATGGTTTTCTCATAATTATAAGAAATACAATCAACCTGCTCTCTTTCGAAAACTAGAAATGGTAATAACTTTCTATGTTGTTCCTTACTTATGTTAGAAGAATGATGAAAAGCAGTTAGTTTAGCATACAAACATTTAGCAGAATTAAAATAAATGTTGCGTTGGGCTAATAGCATTTTTACTTCACTGCTTAAAGAATCCCTATCACACATCAGATTTGTAATTTGCAATTCTAGATATTCTAATTTTATCTTGTTTGAATCTAACTCCTTCTGAATTTCTAGTAACTGAGAAGTCGATTTCTTAGCTTCGTTACTAGTAGAGATAATCAATGTATCGAAATAAGCAACAGTATCATCAAAAGCAATCAATTCAGAATCATACGCATTCATAGGAATATGGAAAGATTGAAGAATAGAACGTACCTTTGTGATCATTGGTGATTTGTCTCCTCCTTTGGAGATGAAACATTTTCCAGTCATCATTTCGTCATTTTCCTCCTTAAACTTAGCATACATCACACCATGCATATGATTACGCATTTCTTCATCATCTGAACCTGAAGACCAAATCTGGTAGGTTCCTTCATCTTCTTCCTCACCCTTCGCCACCAAAGAGATTCCTTTTTCTTTTGCTCTCACCTCTTCCAAACGCTCAACGTAGTATGCTTCGTCCTTGATCTTGTTCTTGTTTTCCTTCTTCTTACAAAGTTGACAATCACTAGTCATATGATTTGCTCCATGGTAGTAGTGACAATCAATACCAAAATTTCCTTTAAGTTTCTTCTCAAGTTTTAACTCTTCCTTCTATTCATCCTTCTTATCATTCTTCTTTTTCTCTTCTCCTACTGCTTTCGTCACAAATTTTCCTTTCACCTCACCAGTCTTCAACTTAGAATTGAAAGGTTTCTTAAAGAACTTCTTTACTCTATTATTAGAGTAAAAAGCAACAGCCTCGTCGTTTGAATTTATGATAAAACCTTCTTCATCAGAACTCTCTTTTTCAATCTGCTCTTTCTCAGCAACTTTCGAAACTAATGCCAATGGACCTCCTAAACTCAGTTTCGATTCTTCAGCTATCTCGTTCACCTCTGCTTAATGAGTTTTCAGAAGATTGTACATATCATTTAGTGTTAATGTATCGAAACTTTGCTGCGTTTTCACCATCAACGTCACATTCCTCCATTCTTTATGCAACCCCATGATGAACGTCAGATTGAATTCCATGATTGTTCAGGTAATTCCATGACAATTACACTTGTAGATTAGTTCATTCAGCTGATCATAATAACATTCAATAGATTCACCATCCTTTTGCTTGAATTCTTTTAATTCAATCAAACAGTGTTTCACCGAATTGATCTTAGTCTTCTCACTTCCTTAAAACTTTTCTTTTAGAGTGTTCCAGATCTCCTTTGCAGTTGTACAACTTCTAACATAGTTATAAACCACAAGAGGCAAAGCACCACATAATTCCCTCATACACCTTTTCTCATGCTTTTTTAGACGATCAGATTGTGTTTTAATGCTTGGAGTAGCAAAAGAAGATCCAATTGGTTGAACATTTGGTGGAGTAATTCCATTTCCAATAATACATGACCACAATTCCTCATCAATCCCATTCAGATAGTCGTGCATGCGATCAGCCCATTGATTATAGTTTTCGGGAATGAGCATAGGAATATTTGTTAAAGATCCTAGCAGATGAGAATAGGATGTCATTCAATTAAAGTTGAAGTTCACCATTGACGTACAAAAGAATTTTTCAGAAAGACTTAAGAGATTTTGAAAGCAAATTGCTAAAATGATCAGAAATTGCAAGCAAAAAACTCAATTCAACAATTCAGTTGCAGAATCGAATCACAATTGTAGATCAAGAACAATTTTCACAACAAAAGGTGCGGAAACTTTTTGAATCTAAATTTGTTTTGAAAACCTTTTGATTCAGAATGAAAATCAGATCGCTAAAAATGATTCCTGCTCTGATACTAATTGATGAAGTATTGAATCGAGATGTGTAACGTAAATCAGAGTAAAGTGAATAAGAACACAAAATGTAAATAAGATATGGTTTCAGCTTGTATTATGCTTTCAAGGTTACAGAGAGAAAATAGACAAGTTCATTCAAAAGGTCTTCTCTGACTCTAAGTAAGTCCCACATTTATAGGAGTTCATAAAAACATAAAAAAAATACAAATCACTAAAAATTCAAGTTTCGACACAATCAGCCTTTTTAAAATAACATTACATAATTCGACATATTAAAACCTAACTTCGGCCTCTACACATACTCTCCACCTGTTTTGCACACAGATGGGGACCATCATACCTTTGTTGTTCTCAACCACCATCATTCCCATATTCGTTGGCACAACTTGCACTAAGCTCACCCACTTGCTATCTGAGATTGGATAGATCATCCCCGCATCAAGGAGCTTTAAAATATCTTTCTTGACAACTGCCATCATAGGCGGGTTCAATCTCCTTTGTGCATCCCGCCTTGGCTTGCATTCATCCTCCATCAAAATCTTGTGCATGCAAGTGGAGGGGCACAATCTTTTGATATCCGCAATCGTCCAACTGATGGCTTCCTTGTGTTCCTTCAACGCCTTGAGGAGTTGGTCTTCTTCTAATTCGGTTAGATGGGTCGATATGATAACTGGAAGTGTCTCATTTTTGCCTAAGTAAGCATACTTCATATGTTGAGATAGGACCATTAATTCTAATTTTGGTGGTTGAACAAGGGGTGGAGGCAATTTTGTATGAGTTGGGGACAATTCAATTTATTTGACATCTAATCTTGTGTATTTCTTCATCTCCAAAGTATTAACCAACTTCTCAACCTCTAGATCCAAAGAATAAATTTTTAATTGTTCGGCTAGCTTCCCACTATCAAATCCCTTTCTAGAATCATTTACAATACATCACCATTAGACAACCCGAACGATTCTTGAGTTAGCGGTTCAACAACATCAACAAAGTATATCGATGAAACATCACTATGATATCTCATATCATCATAGATATTAAAACTTACTTTTTCACCATCGAACTCCATTATTAAACTACCCTCATACACATCAATCTTTGTTCTAGCCATTTTCAAAAAAGGTCTCCCAAATAAAATTAGAGCCGAGTTTGAGGACACTTGTTCTTCTAGATCAATCAAGTATAAATCCGTCGGGAAGACCACTTGATTCACTTGCATCAAAACATCTTCTAGAAAACTTCTAGTAAAGACACTTGATTTATCCGCAAGCAAAGTTATGACACCGATTTCACTTAAAGGACTCACATTCAATGATTCATATACCAAATAGGGAATGACATTAATAGAAGCACCGAGGTCGAGCATGGCGCTACTAAAGGTGACATCCCCTATCTTAGGAAATAAATTAACTAAGAGGTACTCCGGGAATGAGTACTTCGGCGTTCTGTTATGACGGCTTCGCTGGAAAAGTGATCTAGAAGATAGGGACGTACGTATGAAGCTGTTTTTATGAGGATCAAATTTTAAATCGAGTCGTATGATAATGTCGGAATCATACAGAAACTTTTAAAGACATTAGAATTAACATAAGACGGTTACAGACAAAACACAACTATGCAACCATGAACAGAGTTACAGTACTTTAGATTTACCACCAGACTATTGCTGCGAATAAGATATACTACAAAAGACAAGTATACGCAGCACGAGAATTCCTATACAGACAGGATCTCGCAAAAGGTAAGACTCTAGTTGCACTGGTCCTAGATAGTTTATAAGTCTGTTACAACGAAACGCCTTAAATACATTAATGTGGTTCCTGAGCAGGCTCTCCTGCGGCTGTGATCCTGAGAATCTTCCCATCTGCGCCAGAATTCTGCGTTATTGGGCAATCCCTCTTGAAGTGCCCTGTCTCACCACATTGGTGACATGACTGGCTAGTACTAGCTTTGGTGACGGGATTTCGGTGCTTAGCTAGTGTTATGTGGACACGAGTGCCTTCCTCGTTACTCCACCTCGAAAATTGCTTCTTGAATCGTTCTGCGCTATAACTCAACTTGTGCGTACGGTTCGTCTCGATGAAAGGGACTTGAGTGACAGGTCGTTTCGGTGCTCCACAGTCACGAGCATGATGCCCTATATTCAGGCAATTGCAACATTGCATCTCATGGCAAGTCCCATGATGATGGGAACTACACTTCTCACACTTAGGGAGTTTTCCCTCATATGACCTGCGCGGTATGGGAACGACAGGGGTTTCCACTTGCTGTTGTGGTATAGCCAGCTTTTGGGCTCTCTTGCGTTCCTTTCGGGCTTGACGTTTTCGTTTCTTGTTCTCTGCTTTCTGACTTTGCGAGCCCGGAACTGTTACTGCTGGGTGACTTCCTGGATGGATATCACGATTGGGAACTTCATTCCCGTCAGCAGCATTGACCGTGTTGATAGCGCTACGGTGCGTCATGACCGCGGTTACTGCAGCCACTACGGCAGCTGTAAATACCGTTTGAAAGGTAGCGGCGTCCATGGGGAAAGTAGAGGTCTCGTTGCTTGGCTGGTTGTTTCCGGATGACGACATGATTCTGTAACACGAAAGAGTAAGGATTTGTGAGCGATTCTGGTTGACCTTGATGTACTTAGATTGTTCATGACAAGAGTAAGTGTATGATCTCGAAAGTTCGACCTACATCCCTATGATGCAGTCCTGGTTAAAGAATGAAAGTATGTTCGCGAAGGCTTGACCTACATCCCTATGATGCAGTCCTAGTACGGAATGGGAGTATGTTCGTAGAATGGTCTCAAGACGTCTGTCGTTCGAACTGAGGTATCGTGGGTTGGTGAATAACAAGATTCAACTACTGAAAGAGACTTGGAAGTGTCTCTTGGAATAACTCATCACAATCCAATGACTTGACTAAGGTATGATTCAGGTAGACTCCAATGAAAGTAAGATAAAAGTACTTGGATGAAGAATGACTCAAAAGTTAGCCGGCTGTCAATACCTTTGATATTCACGATGTAAAGATTCAGGAAAAATGACCTTGTAAAGGTCTTACATCATATCCACAGAAGATAGTTCCTGACAGCATAAAGACCTAACTAAAGTACTTATGGTAAGGATAATTTCATAGAAAATACCACATCGGGCATAGACAGAAAAACACGATTTCTTTTTATAAGGGAAAATAAAGTAAAGCGTCTATTACGGCGACGGTCATCCCTCTGGTGAACTCTTAGTTCAACCAATTGACGTTCCACGTCAAGTAGGTGTCTTTCGCACACCATCTGGCGTACTCGGAGCTCTATGACTACAGCTCGTGATTCAGCCAGTGTTTGCAACAGGATTTCATGGTTTCTCTCTGATCTCTCGTGAGCATCCTCTAGATGAATGGTGTGGAGGGTATGCATCCTAGCATAGGCGACTTCTTCTGAAATTTGATGTAGGGCCGTCCTGCCGTGAATCTCATTTCTGGCCTCTCTGCGGACCAAGATTGGCAAGACTATATCTGCTAAGCCCTCATTGCTCAAGTCGTAGAAGCTTCGATCGCCGTCAAATAGCATAAACTGATCTCGTCATTGGCTCCTTGTTTCTAAGCGTTCCACTCACTCATGGTCAGGCCATGAAAAAGCCGGAAGAGGGTTAGGAATTGAAATGGGAGTTACTCGAGGTAGGTTGCTTAACCTCTGGCTCGGGGTTAGCATTATAAGAAAAGTCTTCATCACGGTGATCATCCAAGGGGATAGGATGATCATTCTCTGGTTCTTCTCCAAAGCAACCAGCTATGACTTCATTCGGAAGACACTGGTTGTCAAGGGGATGGAGTCCAGTTATGATTTCTATGCGAGAATTTAGGGTAAGAAGATAATTATTAGACGAACTATCTAGATAATTATTTAGGAAACCTTCATTAGTTACATCGCTATTTGTGAAGTGCATACCAGCTATGTGTAATCTAAACATGATAGACCTTCGAATAAGTGACCTTAATTCCTTATTCACACAGAATAGGGATAAGGCAAAATTATCACAGATTCTGAGTCTATAACATCCTAATTACATGTAGCCTCAGTGTATCCACTTAGCAACTATTCAATCTAGTAATGAAGATCCCATTTTAATTCTCAAGTATAAAGTATTTACTGTAGCACCAAAAATACACCTATAGTATTTTAAATTTATTGTTATGTTCTATTGTTCTCATTGTAGTAGGGTTGGTAAGATTTTAGCATTGTTGCAACCACACACTTAAACTTAGGCACATGCTAGTCAACCCTCGGATAATATAGGCGATCAGGCTATATCTTCCCAGTTTTGACCATATGTCTCTAAGCCCACTTGTGTTGTCCAACAATCGAAATTCTTTTGTACTGTCCTAATGACATTGATTTTAGTATGAATGCAGCACGTATACTTACTTAAATATTTTACTATTTAAAGTATAAACTCTTGGTCAGAGTATTTTTATTCCCTTATGTATTTATAGTTAGTATATCTTTTATGGGTTGATATACTTAATTCACTATAAACAATGCTCTGATACCAATCTGTCGCACCCCAAAACCAAGAACGGCGGAAACGTTCTGGGGCGGAGGACGTCATGTTTAATATCAACAACAATGTAAAGTAGTAAACAAGCAACAACATCATCCATTGCATTAATAAAATAATTATTATACAATTGTATTCTATCAAATTTTGATAAACACTAAAGCATAAATCAAAATGAAAGATAAGTCTTGAATAAGCTTCATCTTCCTCTCTCCTTGCATCGGTACCTGTCTATGATGACCTGAGGATACAAGTAATTTTGAAAACGAGTATCAGCTATAAAGCTGGTGAGATCATAAGTATTAATGTGTCTTAATTTGTGAAAAACTTATAATTTCTAAGACTTGACATTGCTTTGAAAGAAAGCTAGTTTAAGTATGAAAATGTTTGTAATTCAACTGAAAATGTTTGAAAATCCCTAGAAATCCCTATGATTCCTATTAGTAACAAAAAGGAGTCTTCTACCAAGACTTAACTGTTCTGCATGTAGTCTTCTACCAAGACCTAACTGTTCTGAATGTAGTCTTCTACCAAGACCTAACTGTTCTGAATGTAGTCTTCTACCAAGACCTAACTGTTCTGAATGTAGTCTTCTACCAAGACCTGACTGTTCTGAATATTACCCTTTTGTGCTAGGGTAACTATCATTGTTAACTTTAAGCCATCCGTAGATGTACTCTTACCTCTGTTGCTAACAGCTGGGTATAGGAATAGTCAATCCCTTAATTGCGTACCTGTAATGGTACCAACCGTTTGACATCCGTGGATGTACTTTTACCTCTGTAGCTAACAGAGATTCTAGGAATGGTCAATCCCTCAATACGTATCCTTGGGTACTAGGATAATAATCCATTCTATCTCGTCGATTATGTGATTTTATCACAAGGTAAAAATAAGAACACGGATTTGATAACAGAGTCGATACATATAAAATGTAATAGGACTCCTACTGATATATCTATGCACAAGTACTCCTATAAGTATAATAATGTAAATATTATAGTAGAGTACGGTAAGGTTCTACGTGTGCTAGCTAGAATGTGTGGTCTCCCTATCTAGCAAGTATAGTAATGTAAACGTTCTAGTATGGATGTATATGTTCTCGTCCTAGTATAATTGTACATGTAATGTATATCAATGTTCTAGAAAGTATTGACTCATGAATGAACTGACTCATTGTATGATATCGCGTTCTAGTAATGGTTCTAGTATCTTCCTGAACTACCCCTATGGTAGCTTTCTAGTAATCTAAGTTGTACGTATGGACGTGGATGTATACCCTTGCTACTCAAGGGCATAGGATAAACTGGAAAGACCTTTTATGACTATATATGTACACATGATATATAACAAATCTTTAAATGACCCTCGGACGAATACCCAATGTCCCACCAGACCACATCTCAAGGCGCGAAAAGGAAATAGGGTGGATAGTCTTCCTAAGTCTTTTAAACATTTCTTACATAACTATACATATAGAGGCATGCAATTTATAATAAGATAAAAGCATAAGTAAGTTTTGTAAAACATTTGAAACAGAAATATTATTTTAAGAGAAGATCGACTTGATGTCAATCCATAAAGCAATTTGAAGGAATAAGTATAATAAAACAGTTTTGAGTATAAAGAACATTTGTTTGATAAAACAGTATAAGTACAAAGAACACTTGTTTGAAAACACAGTTGTAAATGAGTTTGAAATATGATGACAGAGTAAGACGTACAGTGTAATAAGTAGTTGAAAACATATAAAATGTTTATAAAAATCTTTTGAAGGAAAACTATTTGGTAAAACGGCTAATGAGTAGCCAAATCTTTTGAATGCTGTATATTAATCACATGTGATTGATGTAATAAGTAATATAATCCAACTTACTAATCACATGTGATTGACATAATAAGTAGCATGATTCTACTTGTATCCCCCCCCATAAAACATTTGAAATAGTTTAAAACATTAGTTAAGGGGTATGAACTCACCTGCAGTATGTGACTGGAAGTGAACGGCTGTTATCGTACGGAAGGATCGGACAAGTGCTTGGTGTCAAGTGATGACTTAGACACACACAATGATCCTAATTACATATGAAGACATATGTATATAAATAATTAGTGATTATAACACTAATTATATAAGTAATAACATTTAAGCGCGACGACAACACTTTTGGTCAAGTGCTAGGAGGCTAATGGGTTGCAACAAAGGAGTGCAATGCCCCTAATGGAAGTTTAAGGTCAAAAGACCATATTCATTAGAGTTTACGGCCCAGGGGAGTAAGCTCCTGGCCGTAAACTCTCAAACAAGGCTTGGAATGGTACTTTGAATTACTACAACTCTAGTGGGAATTGTTTCAAGGCCTATACAAGTGTTTGGGCACCACATTAACTCCTTTGGGGAGTTTACGGCCCAAAGACCCTTTTCCCTTGGAGTTTACAGCCGTAAACTCCCTTGGGAGGGTTCTTATTGTCCTTTCAAGTGTCTAACAATTCTAGGAACAAGTCTAGGCTTCAACCATTTGGTTTGGGAAGGTTTAAGGCACTAAATGGGACCATTTGATGGAGTTTACAGCCATAGAACTCTTTGGGCCGTAAACTCCCTCACACATGAGGTCCTAAGAATTTTAACTAGTCCATATCTCCTCTAAGTACTTGCCCTAAAAGTTTCTTGGCCTATGGAAGTGTTTAGGGTGTCCTTTGACCCCATTTAAGGAGTTTACGGCCCAAGAAATACTCTTGGCCGTAAACTCTCAAACACTTATGCTTTTTATGTGCTTTCTAGGTCCTAAACACATTAAGGTACATGCCAAAAATGAATACTAAGCCTTAGGAAGAGTTTAAAGGCATTTTGGAACCTAAAACTTGGAGTTTACGGCCCAAGGAGTTTCTTGGCCGTAAACTCCCTTATAGAAATGATTTCTAAGGGTTTTGATGGCATAAATCATGAGTGTAAAGCTTCTAGGTGTTTGTTCTAAGGCTAGGGATCACAAGGCACTCATTTGTGCCCTTTACTTGGAGTTTACGGCCCAAGAGGTTGTTCCTTGGCCGTAAACTCCTCAAACTACTTGCTTTTGATTTGTTTCTAGCCTCTAATGATCATACACTAGGTCCTAAGTTAGTTGCCTAACACGGAAATGGGACTATGTGGCCTTTAGGCTTGATTTTGCAGTTTACTCCCCAAGAACGTTCTTGGGCGGTAAACTCCCGGATCTAGTGTTTTGGACATGTAAACAATGTTATAAAGCATATAACAAGTATTAAAACACATTTAGGGAAGTAGACTCACAATCTGGGATGAAAACCCAAAGATCCGTGTGAGAGTATTTGGCTTTTCTCTAATTGGAAATCAAATAATGAACCAATTTGGTTCAGATCTATTTATAGTCCAGAGATTTTTGGCAGAAAATATTTCTATTCTCGGAATGGATTCTAATGACTTAGAGTAATGGATTTACAGTGTTGCACAAAATCCTAGTGCAACCACTCTCCTAATAACTCCTTAGGGGTAAAACCCTAGAACTGCCAAACTTATTCCAAAAGTTTGAATTCTCACTGAAACTGCTCTACTTCTATTGGATTGATGTGGTTTGATTTGAATGGAAAATTTCGGGTTGTCACAGTTTCCAAACCGTAAACACATGTTCTTGATGCATTTGGATGGTTTAAACACGAATTAGCATGATAAACAAGCTTAGTAACAAGCTAGGATAGATTACATACCAATTTGAAGCTTGAAAGGGGTGTTCTTGGATCAAACTCGAGTTTTAAAGTGAGAGTAGTGAGAGAAAGTTATGATGTGGTCATAAAAAGCTAAATTGAAGTTCACTCATCCTTTATATAAGGATTGAGTTTGTGGCCCAGTGGAAATCTACCCGATACTGACGTTAAACGAGGCTTACGTTCGTACCCGATTTAGTTGGCATAACCCGACATTGTTATAATTAAAAATTTTCCATGTAAATAACGAGAGTATTTTCACGCATTTCTAATGGGTTTGGACACTCATGAGGTCAAAATAAAAGTCTTAATTTAAATGACCTAGTCCAAAATGTTAACGGAAAAATTGAAATATAACGGTTTTACAGACGGAAACGGGTTACAGCGACGGAATAATTTACAGGTTGTCACATATTCCTTACACCATTTCCTTATCTCCTCTCTCCCTTGCTGAAGCCATTTTGCATCCCGAGACAAGACGATCTCGCACGCTGACCGTTTTGCTTAGATAACATAAAATCACGATACTAGGGTGAGTTTCACAGCCCCACTTTCTATTATTTTGGGGGAAAACGCACGCTAGATATTATGTATATGTTATTGTTATGTCTATATGATAGTATATAGTAATGATAACCGAGATATGATTGTTCTAAATATAATATTTTGAATATATACAACTATTATCAACTTATCAGTATGTTAATTTACTAATGTAGATCATGATTTATACTTAGGATTCTATATACATGTGGTGTGCAATATAATACCGAAGTTATATTCAAAAGTTCTATATGTTAAGTTATAAAGTATGTTGCTATTAATGATTTTATGTCAAGATAAAACTGGATATGTTATATGTTGTTATTGTTAGTTTTATGTCAAGATAAAACTGGATATGTTATATGTTGTTATTGATAGTTTTATGTCAAGATAAAACTAGAAACGTTATATGTTGTTATTATTGGTTTTAGTTCAAGATAAAATCTGGTATTACTTCAAGATATAGCGGTTATACTGCCTAAATATTATGAAGTTAGAAGTAATGTTTAAAAGCATAGTCTAGTAACTTAAGGTTTTAAACAGGAAGATGCTTTTGTTGTTAGAGCTATAGGAAGCCGTCAAACTCTACATGAGTAATTGTATTCATCAACTAAGATTAGGGATCTTAGCGGAAATCCTCTGAACTGTAACCGTTAATCCCATGTGCGCGAGGAAGTCGTGTATAATTAGTATACGGGTTGACCACCCCACTTGTGACTGTTAGCTACAGTCAACCAAAAGCAAGTGATGAACTATCCTTTTATTTGTTATTGTTCCCGTGTCGATGAAGCGTACGGTGTTGTTTCTCATGGTAAATCATCAGTGTGTTCTATCAGAGGTATTATGTCATAGCTGCGGTTACAGGCTCATGGTAGCAAATTGGTAGAAACATTATACCTTGTCGTATACAAGTATTAATGTTATGTATAAGTTTTCCCTACTTATACTTTAGGATTAAGAAATGTTTAGGTATAACACTTAATTGATAAGTATACTATTATACCTAATATACATACTAAATGTTGGAGAGTCAAAATGATACTTTCAGAACTATACTTTTGAATGTGTAAAAATGTATTATTTTATGGAGTCAAAACCTGTGGACTCACCAACTTTATGTTGACATATTTTTAAAATGCATGTGTTTTTAGGAACTTGAAAAGCTGGTATGTATTCGAACAGGAGAAGTTTTACTATTGTCTTTCTATTCATTATGAACTATGTCATAGTCGGACATTATGTTATAAATATTAGGAAAACAATAATGTAACTTTCAATCATCAATAATGGTATGTATTTTCTTTAGTATTGTTCAATGTATGTTATATAACTGTGATAAGAAAAATGACGTTACACTACCCGGTGTTTCCGCCGACGGCCGGGGTGTGACAGATTGGTATCAGAGCTATTAACTATAGTGAAATGGTACTTGCTTAGCAAAACTCGTCTATAGTTTAGGGCTTACTCTGTTAGGTTTCGGTATATCCCTTAGCCAATAAATAAAAAGTATTATTAATTATTCTGCTGAAGGACTACTTACGGGAGCGGTGACAAGGATAGACATGTCGATTTGGGTTGCTGGATTTCAGAACGGCTATATGCTAAAATGATCCTGCCCTTTCGACAGTCGTGGCTGGCCGGAGCCTTATCAGATAGACCTAAATACAGTAAATAAGAATATAGAGTCATATATAAAGACTCAGACCTGCGATGAGAATACACCTTAATACCCGAAATGTTTTTGATATCAAGGATTTAGATCAAATATTCCAACTAAAGTTTATATGTGCATAGATCCTATCACAACTAGGTGTAGGTGCGCAACTACATTTTATTATGATCCGATCATATGAACTATTTAATTTGGGAGAAATCTTTGATAGACTAAAGTCTTGGTGATCCAAAATGTATTGGAATCCGACATGGCACATTCACGAGAATGGATAATCATCGAGGATACGGATGAAGAAGAGGAACTTTCATTCCCTATGATGGTAGGCGATCCTTACTACCCTGTAACTCCAACCACCTTTCATCCAATACCTTCTGGCGATGGAGCACCTTTACCCTCCAACGAATGGGAAGAGAGTGAACCAATGGAAGAAAGCGAATCCATGGAGGAGACAGAGTCGGTGGCATCATCTCTACCACCACTGAACACTCTTTACCATAAACAGTTGAAAGATGGGGGGCGGAAGAAAAAGCTGCCAATATGTATGAGACTGGTCAGCTACTCGTCTCTCTGGAAGAGTGCGAAGGCTAGAAGGACAAAGGACACGAGATCAAGAATCGGTGATGGATGTCCATCATCGTATAAATTTTTCATATAATGACATGATTAGTCACGATGCCAGGATTGCAGAGTTAGAGCTCTACAATAAAACATCAAGAAATGAAGAACGCACGGGAAGTCTTGAGTAGAGAAATCAAGCACTTGAAGAGTAAGTGGTTAATGTCACTGACGTGCTGGGTCATCACTTAGGTTTCTGGTAGATAAGCTACAACTAGTGGTTATGTAAATAGAGAAAATCAGATTAGTTAAAGCGAAAAGAGGAAAGTATATAGCAAGGATGTAAAAAACCATGCAAATTTTGCAATGTTTATAGAAACTTTTCTCTTATAAACCTAAATAAACTGATGTAACCACTGGTAATAATATGAAGCATACTTTACAGTAATCATTATGTTGTCTATTATGTTTTACGCTGTGAATAATAACTAGAGTATTTAATACTCATGTATTAAATGTTTAACAAAAATCTTAAAAATTCTTATTATTTATAATAGGAACTAAAATAAAATGCCTAGAAGGAGTAATCGGCTAAACTCTAACCGACCATTAGCACCACAACAACCACAACCACCTCCAGAAATAAACCTCTCAATAAGTATAGCACAACTTGAAGAGATCATAGCTCAAAGAATTGTTGAGGCTCTATCTAATGTCATAAGAGATGGAGATAGAAATGAAGGCCATGTAGGGACCGCTAGAACATGTACCTACAAAGATTTTATGAATTGCAGGCCAAAAATCTTTCATGGAAATGAAGGGGTAGTGGATTTGACAAGGTGGATAGAAAAGGCAGAATCCGTATTTCAAATAAGCTTTTGTCCAGATGATTGTAAAGTATGATTTGCAGCATGTACTTTCACTGATGCATCACTTACATGGTGGAATAGCAATGTGAATACAACGGGAACTGATACTGCAAATTCCATGAAATGGGAGGAGCTATAAATGTTTACAGTAGAGGAGTATTGTCCTAGGAAGGAGATACATAAACTGGAACAAGAACTGTGGACCCTAACCATGAAGGGTTCAGAGATAAAAGCTTATACCGGTAGATTTAATGATCTTGTTGTAATGTGTCCTGCACTTGTAACCCCTAAATATAAAAAGATTGAGCGATATATCTGGGGTTTAGCATCACAAATCAAAGGCATGGTGATCGCATCAAAGCCTACGACTTATGACAACACCAAGAGGATATCTCATTAGCTAACCCTCACAGAGATCCAAGGAGCAGAAGTGGTCTCAAAGGCTGAGTCTCCCAAATCTAGAACAAACAAGTGCAAGTTTAATAGGAAGAATCCCAAACAATCATCTAAGAAAAGACAAGAAGTGGAAACCAACTACACAGCCACAATAGCAATACCTACTCAACGAAAATCTTCATGGTGCAATCAGTGCAACTGCCATCATCCAGGTGATTGTTTTGTCTGCATGAAGTGCAAGAAAAAGCGGCATATTGCTAGTTACTGCAGGAGCACAACACCTGCAACAGTCGATCAACAAACCAATAATGCGACAGGCCGTGGTGAAGAAAGAAGATGCTATGAGTGTGGGGAGGTTGGACATATCAAGAAAGAGTGTCTAAAGTTAAGGAGTCAAGGAGGCATAGGACGTGGTAGGGAGTTTACGATTGGAAGCAGAGAGGCTATCCAGGACCCTTCAGTCGTATCTGGTACATTTCTTATAGATAATTTATATGCTTATATACTCTTTGACTCTGGAGCAGATCGAAGTTTTATAACTCCATCATAAGTCTAGCATATTAAAAGAAATCTATGAAGTATAAATCGCTAACAGTCAAACTGAGAAAACACATGAAATCCTAGAAAACTGTCTGTTAACTCTTAATAACTACCTTTTTCACGTCAACCTCATGCCAATGCCTATCGGCAGTTTTGCTGTTATAATTGGCATGGATT